>NW_027192575.1:0-62850 GCF_042370625.1 Thermothelomyces heterothallicus | reverse complement strand
GCGGGCGAGCGGTTAGGATCCTGGGTGGACGCCTGAGATAATTTTGCAAGCATGCGCATCGGTCTTGCTCTTTTTTTTTTTTTTTTTTTTTTTTTTTTTTTTTTTTTTTTTTTTTTTTTTTTTTTGTGCGGCGTTGGGGGATATTCGATCCATCCTACGGGAGGTTCATTGGGTTTGGGACATTTTGTGTTTCGGATCTTGTCAAGGTTCTTCTGCTATTCTGTGGTATCAGTTCGGACTAGGTTCAGACGCTGTTTACCTCGCGCACCTGAAGTAATAGCCTTGTCTCAACGGCGCCTGTTGACCCGAGGGAAACCGGTGAACGTGCTCAAAGTGATGTTGGTAGCATTTTATGTACATAGATACAGACCAACTTGGGCTTCTCCGGAACTACTCTCTCAGATCAGGCTTGCCCTGCATTGATCAATTTGGAGACAACAGCGGGAGTATACCTAATGGATCGAGCCGAAGGTAATAATAAGAAGAACCAGATCAGGAGGGAAGAAGACAGGTTTCGGATCCTCGGTTACGGATCGAGAGTTTACCCGTCCCTGCCCATACACCAAGCTATTTGCTTCCAGATTCGGATACTGTATACTTCTCTGTCTCAAACTGGAGAATCTTCTTCGGGCGAGAGGCATTATCTCAGGGGTCAAGGTCACGGCGGTTGACCCAGCTGCACGGCATGCTGCATTAAGTGACTTCCCACCGGTATCCAAATCAGAAGGGGATGGCCCCAGGTCCGTTAACTCTTCGTATCAGCAACTCTACTACAAGGAACGGATTCTTTGAGGAGTCCTAGATACGGGTTGAGCGGAAGGCTCGGTGGTTAGAGACACCGAGATCAGGAGAGCGATCCGTTTGTCAGCCAGTTTCACGGCATATGCTGGCGACTTGATGTTGTACTGAGCTGCACAGCTGCGCCAGTTAAGTTCTGCGTCATTTGTGAGGCATAAAGATCCTGATATGCGGCAAGTACTGTGATGGATTGATGAAGTGACATCGAGTCGTTATAGTTAGCGCTATTTTCGACTTCACAGCAAGAACAAAGTATACACATTCGGAAGGCCCTTGTTAATACGCCTCAGGGGGTTCAGGGGCTTGTGTGGTGCTTGGTTGTAGCTTGCTAACTAGTTAACGTTAAGTTGCTAGTGTGCACTGGAAGATGAACTGCGGTGGTCCGTGCGAATCCTGGCACCCTTGCGGCTTCCCACTCTGCCTGGAATCGGTGCGCCGGTCTTTGCTCGCTCCAAGTTTGAAAGGGAACGACCACGCATGAACTGCTCACTCATGCGCCGGTCCGGGTAAAAACTGATTGCAACCATGGCATCCACAGTGAACCACGCCGTCGACCCCTGGAACCAGGAGACAAAGGACAAATTTGAAGGGTGCGTTGCGCTCCCGTCCTGCCTTTGACGCGACCTGCAAAGTTGACCTCGAGGCTTGGCTTGCAACAGCAAGGACCGAAGCGAGTACCTTGACCCGTGCCAGGAGGCGGCCGCGCGGAGTATCCGGTGTCTGAATCGCAACGGAGGCGACAGGACTCTATGTTCAGACTACTTCCAGTTAGTCGTGACCTTACTGCAGAATTGACTGTCTAGGATCAAGTTTAGCTGACAGCCCGGTACAGAGCGTACAGAGACTGTAAGAAGGCTTGGGTATGATCACGGCCTCTTTTGACCCTGAAGCTGTCACTGATTCGCCTTAACTTTTGCAGATAGAGAAGAGAAAGATGGAGAAGAAGAAGGCCGGCGGTTTCTTCTCATAACCGGCAGGGCAATTGCACGACTTCAATGCTGCACGTCGAAACCTCCATCCATGACATTGCTCCGGACGGCACATGAGACCGCGGCGAGCTCTCTCGTCTCGTCCTTTGGGAGAAGCTCCATGATAGGATTGGGGTTGTACAATTCTCATCTACTGTACACTAGGTGGAAGGCTTTTTTTTTTACTTATGCCTAATCAAGGTACTGGACACCTCGGGCAATGAGACACGAGGAGCCTTTGAGTTTCGAGTCGCCGGGCGAGTGGACAAACCGAAGGCTTGACGGGACCAAGTCCTCCTGCCCGCATGGAGCGCTCAGCACCGGCAACTCGGCCACTGTCTGGCGGAAAATGGCCGGTGCGGGTGGGGTTGGGTCAGGGTGCACAGGCCACGTTCAACCACCACTTCATCACCCCGCCAAAAGACGCGATTCTCAAGTTTGAAGGCCTGCACAGATTTGCGCGGTCCCCGGACGGTTTCGGCGGTCTGGATATACGGAGACAAGAGAGCATACTAAGACGGCGCTCCCTGCTGCTGAATCAACGGTTGCGGCAGTCCTGTCAAAGCTGGGGATTGGTCTTCTTTGCTGCGACTGGTCCCTGCCGTCGCCATTAGCCCCCCCTCCAAAATCCGTCCCCCACATTGGACCTCCCATCCCGCACCCACCCCTCTGTCAGACGAGGTACTGTACATACATGCGTCACTCGTCCAAGCTCGATACTCATCCCGCCATCCAGTGCAGACATAGATTTCACAACATGGCACCATATCGATATGGTCAACCAGCCCTCAAGAGCAGCGTCGACCTGCAGCTGCAGACGGCGTTTCGCGATGGCAACTGGCACACCGTAATCCGTCTTGCGGCAAAGAGGGCTGCCACCCTCAAAGACCCCTACTATGAGGTGCGTAGGAGGCCTAGCGTCATCAGAGCTGCCGAAACAAGAAACTCACCCCTGTTTCTCTAGGCCATCAAGATCTGCGCCGAGTCTCAGCTCGACGGCGCGGCTGAAAAGTGCGGCGCTCTGGTCGCTATTGATGAGCTCGTCAAGAACAAAAAGACGCCAGATATTGACACCATCGAGCTCTACGAATGGGCCTGTCGTGACTTCTTTGACTACGACGTCGAGTACGCCGACACCCTCGGACCCCTGAGGGCCCGCTGGGCCAAGGCCAACCCCAGCAGCCCCCTGGCCCTGCAGTGTCTCCAAGCCTGTTTGGAGAGGTGGGATCTCGTGAGCGCTCAGCAGGTGAGAAGCCGGGCAATGACCGTTCCACGGCGTCCGACTATTGACCCGCGAAAACAGATCGCGACGAGTCTCGACAAGGCTCACGCCAACACTTCCGACCGGCGATACATGTTTTGGAACATCATCCTCACCTTCCTCCTTTCAGTGTGTTCCTGTGTCACACCTTTGCACACCATTCCGCTCAAACTGACATGGACAGATCAGCCCGCAGTGCACCGATGCCAGCCGTAAGGTCTACAGCTTACTGGCCGTCAGACAGCTCGAAAGGGCGGCAGACCTGACTGACAATGTACGTCTTCAACATTCCTGCGAAGTCGGCGAAGATCCTCTGACATCCCTCAGTCAGCCAAGTTGGAACCCACGGACAGGGGCCTCCTCACGGAGGAAGAGGTCGGCCTCTACTACCGAGTATTGCGCAGCCACGGCACCAAGGAAGAATTTCTTTCTCGGATCAAGAGCCCGAAGCTCGGCGCCATCAGCCAGCTCAAGGAGGGCAGAAAATCTCTCCTGTATGAGGCCTTGGACGCACTCGAGGCATGGGGCGAGTGGGACCTCACCTACAGCTTGTGCCGTGAAGCTCTCTCCCTCGGCTTGGAAGGAGGCAGCTCCCCGTTCTTTGTCTGCGACCTGCAGATATGGAAAAAGTTCGCGACAGCCGCTAGCAAGGTGCCAGACTCGGACAGGTGAGTATTTCACACCTTTGCGGCCTTTTTTGTGACAGCTCAGTAACTCGTTCAGTGCGCTCGGCGAGGTACAGGCCATTCTGAACAAATATATCGAGATTAAGGACAAGGCGAGCGCCATGTACAAGAAGAATCTCAGCCTCGCCCTGTTGGAGACCACCTTTCGGCTACCAGCATCTGTCTTGAACCCGAACCACGACAACACCGGCCTATCGCCCAGGGTAGTACAGATTGGCCTGTTCCTGGAACAGTACTTTGAGAGACTGTCCGCTTTTGAAGACGTCAAAGGCTATGTGGCTGAACTTGGGTTTGAGGAGATCAAGACGCTTATGGAGGATGTGCTCCCGAAGATGCTCGGCGAGGTAAGGACATTGATGATGCCTTATATCCATCAAACACTCGTCTCTGACATATACTCTCTTAGGACTCCGACAGGGCGCGGAAAGCCGTCCTGAATGCATTACAGTGCAGACTACGGTACCTTCTGTCCACTTGCCCGCAAACGCTCTCATCTCAACCCTCTGTTGTCGACGGCCAAACCAAAGAAAAACCTTTCCTGTGCCGGCTGTGCAACAATCCTGCCTCGCTCCCGTGTGAGTCGTGCTTGAAGAAGCTCACACTCGACGCCGCGAGCGCGTATAAGCAAATAACCGGTGACAAAGAGCTCGTGGACTCCATCCCCCGTCTGGACAAGGACCCGCGGTTGGACCTGGCCCTCGTTATGGGTGCCTCCCTCCTGAAGGTGTCTGGGTTGCGGCCGCGGAACACGGACGTGGTCCAGTCATTATGGAAGACAGTGGACCCTGGCCTGTTCCTGCAAGCAGTGCTGCTCCTGGACGCTCAGCTGAAGGAGACGCCCGGCGACACCGAGCTGCGGCTGCTGCTCGTCCAGCTGTATTTGTTGCTTGGTTGTGCTTCGTACGCCTACCAGCTCTGGACGCCGCTCGATGTCAAGCGGACAATTCAGGACGCCCTCAGTCCGCTGTTTTTCGACAGGATATCCGCGCTCTCACCGGGGCTGTTCCACGGAACCCGTCCCCTAATGGAACCCTTGCGCAGCTTTTACAGCCACAACTTGGCAGATAGGTCGCCCGTGCGCATCTGGGACGCCTTCTCGGCGGGTAGCTACACAAGCATCCTCGACATGGTCCGGTATGATGGCAACTTGCGCAGGAGCTGTACCGTCATGATGACCTTGGTGGAGGAGAGACGAGCCATCCGGTGCTATGGTGGAAAGATCGATGTCGAAATCGTAGAGCATTTCCTTACTGGTGAGCCTTTTTTTTTTTTTTTTGTCCACCGAGTCACCCACGCCCACTAACGGGACAGAAAATATTGATGACAACACGACCCTTGTCAACAATACCGACTACGGGCCGTTCCCGAATCTCGAGAGCCCCCACGGCCCCCCGATCCACGAGTTTCTCCGTCTCGGGCCAGGTCTTTCGGTGAGTCTTATATCCCCTTTCTTTGCCGTCGTTGCTTGCCTAACCCCGCCAGAACGAACGGTCGCACCTCGCCTTCCTCTCGGAGCAATACATAGACCTGCTCCTATACAAGCCCCCTAAGGACTACAAGCCATCGAAGCAAACCGAGGTCGCACACCGCGACCGCGAGTACACGCTTGAGACACTCTCGCGCCTCAGCAACTCCCTCAACGACTTCCTGCAGCAGCCTTCCACTCCGTCCCGTCTGACACCGGCCGAAATGACCTACTACACCGTGGTCTCGTTGCTGGCCGCAGCCCTCCTGATCGCCCTCTCCACGCCGCGGTCCGATCCCGTCCCAAAGACCCTCTCACTCCTCACGAGTTCAATCAAATCCGCCCTCACCTCCCTCCGCACCGATTATTTTTCCATCTCTTCCCCTTCTCCTCAGCCCAGCCAGACGGGAGCATCTACAACAACCACCAAGGCGGGGCGCCGGTCGCTGCTCCCCGGCGTCTCCCCCTCCCTGACGGAGATGCCCACGTTCTCGGCCCTCCGCGACACGGCCCTCGCCATCCGATACAGCGCGGCGTTTGTGACAGCCGCCCACGACAGGGAGCTGGCGCGCGACCGGAGCGGGCGCTCGGGCGTGCACCGCGACGTGCTGGCCGAGATGCGCGCCCTGGACGGGGTCGCAGCAAAGGCCCTGGGCGAGGTCAAAGGCCACGTGCAGCGGCTCAAGGAGGTACTTGGGGAAGCCGGCTGGCTGGACCGGATTCTGGAGCTGGTCTTTGCAGGGGAGAGTGAAGAGGATGGTGAGGATGAGGTGGCCCGGGCGGTGGAGGAGGTCATCGGGGGCCGTGCCGCGGCCGAGGAGTGGGCTGGAAAGGTGGTAGAGAGCTGGAGGGAGGGCGTGAAAGGGTGGGGGATGGTTAGGATGGAGTAGAAACAAAGGGGGGTTGTGGAAGTAGAGGTGGTGGGAAGAGAAGAGTGAGCCAAGAAACATAGAGGGTATAAGCAGAAAAGGCACGAAAATGCGCAAGAAGCGGAACCCAAAAATTGATTCCCGCATTCCTGTCCCATGCATGCCGCTCCTCCATTAATGCTATCCTGTCCAACCAATGCATACGCCCCCCAAGAAAACCCAACAGGCCGAAGGGGACCTGATCTTGTGTGCAAACAATGGTGACTTGTCCGAGAGAGGTAGAGAACCCAATTAACACCCCCCGAGGAATAAGCACACCAAATCCAAAAACACGCACGTCATAAGGACGCCCGACCGGGGTTCTCCTCAGTATTTCTGGGATCCACTGCTGCTGCTGCTGCTTCTCCTCCTCGCCTTCCTGGCCAGCGCCTCCCGCCTCTCCTCGCCCAGCGTGACCCAAACCCAGAGCCAGCTGATGGTCTCGACGAACATGAAGGTAAAGAAGACGCGGTTCTTGAGCGCATCGCCGCCCCAGGCGGAGGGCACGTACGCCGGGTTGTGCGCTGCGCGGTGGACCGAGGGGTGTTGGAAGCGGGAGGAAGAGGACGAGGCGGACGAGGAACGGGAGGAGGAGGAGGAGGAGGAGGAGGAGAGGGTGTCGGCGTCGTTGGTGTAAAAGAGTGGGGACGAGGCGGAGAAGAAGAAGGAGTAGAAGCTCAAGAGGAAGCTCAGGGCCAGGCGAAGGGGTGCTGGCGGGAGCGCGCGGAGCGGTTAGTCTTGGGTGACCTGTAGTACACGGAGGAGGGGGCAACTCACCTTGCACTCCCCAGTAGTGATCGAGGCCGATCTCGTCTGGCAGGGAGAGCGTCGCCAGGTCGGTTATGCCAAAGAGGGCGAGGACAACGGCGAGGAACCCGAGTGCGGGAGACTGGGTCTCGAAAGAGCGGGAGTTGGGCTGACCGGGAAAAGTTCCGTTGTAAGCAGACATTACCTGGCTGTGCGGCCGTGATACAGGGGACATACCAGACCCATTGACTCGCCGAGGACGTAGACCATCGCCTGGTCAGCGATTGTGCCCGGGTTGGTGAGGAAGAAGAAGCCCAGAGTGATGTGAAAGAGGCATAGCGAGGTGAGAATCGTCTTTGCGGATATGAGCGCCATGGCTGCGTCGAGAGGGTTGGTTGTGCTGTGTTGAGGTTAAGCGAGTTTCTCATCGAGACGGTTCAGTTGCGAAAAGCGAAGACCGGGCGGGCCTCTTCAAAAAAGCTAAAAAGGGAGGGATCGGGTCAAAAACAGCGGGTGCGGTACAAAAGAGAGGAAGAGAGTCGGAGGTGAGAGATCTACGAGCCCAAGGCGCGGTCGTTGAGGTGTCCTGCAAGATGACGCGTCAAGGTTGGGACGGTCAGCGGGCTCAACTCATCCCTGCCGCAGCGCTGGCAACCCCCCGCCAAAACCTGCGTGGCAGAATGTTGGGAAGCGAGAGACTGCAGAGGCTTGCGCGGGTGTTTGCTGTTTCGGTTTCTTGAGCAAGGATAGGGCCAAGCTTTGGGCCACTTTACATATCTTATCGGCCGTCCTGATAGACAAGGGCGCCTGATTGGGCACGATGCGCGTGAACCGGCCTGGTGACCTTAGCAAGCCACGGGTGCTAGTTAAAGTTTAGTTATGCTTAATCGTCCTCCAGAATGTGGCTGGAGCTACCCTTGTTCTGCCGCGATTCGAGGCAACAACAACTGGGGTCGAGATGGCGGGGCCCAACCTGTGTGCTATTGTCAGGCAAAGAGCGCTTTCCATAAGCAAGTGTCTCCCATCGAAGGCACTTAAGGCATATCTTGCCGGGCATTTTGCCAAGTAACCGGGTGTTCTGGTTTTTGTAGGGCACTATCAACCCAAATCTTCAAATTTCACCCAATTTCGCGGGAACAGCCAGCAAAACATACCAAAGAACTCCAAACAGCCGAGGACTCAACTCATTCAACTCACCCCTTTCGAAAGGCTCGCTGGCGCCCACCTTTACTCTCACCCTTGACCACGTCTCCCTGTCCAAACGTTGCCACAATGGCCGACAATTTAATTACAGAACCCCCCGAGCCCACGCTCGATATTGACCGGCACCTTAAATACTGGAAGATGTGCCTGCAAGCTCCGCTACCCAACCACTATCTCCCTAATGAGGGTGTGCGCATGACCTTGGTCTACTTTATTGTCAACTCGATTCGCATCCTCGAGGGAGGGACCTCCTCAACACCAGAGAAAAAGCGACCTCCGCTAATTCCTCCGCAAGACCATCGCCGACTCCGCCAATGGATCCTCTCACACCAGCAGCCCGGCGGCGGATTCGTTCCGTCCTCGACACTCCTATACCCCTCTCAGGGGTACCAGGCCTGGGAGGCCGAGTCGGGCGCCGAAGAGAGGGAAGGGGCGGGGCTGGCCAACCTCCCGGCCACGCTGTTTGCGCTGCAGCTGCTCGCGTTGCTGGCAGATGATGATGATGCTGATAATGGTGGGGCCAAGAGCGCCTTTGACGGCGTCGATCGGGCGCAGACGCTGAGGTGGCTGCGGCGGTTGCAGAGGCCGGATGGGAGCTTCGGGGAGGTATTAAAGTTGCTTCCGGGGAAGGGGTGGTTTGTGGGCGGGGGATATGACATGCGGTACTGTTATATCGCGGCTTCGGTAAGGTGGATGTTAAGGGGGGATGTGAAGGAGGGAGAGGAGGGGTGGGTGGAGGATATCGATACGCAGGCGTTGACGAGGTACATTCTGGGCAGCCAGGTATGTCTGATTTGCGACCATCTTCCTCTCTCTGCTGCGCTGCAGGTCAATGGGGCTGACTGGCTAGACCTACGACGGTGGCTTCGCTGGCAGCTCTCAGGAGGAACCTCACGGTATGCTGCCCCTTGCCTTTGTTCGCTGACCGGCAGACTGAGTTAACATGTGACATCACCAGCCGGCTATGCCTACTGCGCAATAGCCGCCCTCTCCCTGCTCGACCGCCCTCTCACCAACAGTACCGCCTTCCACCCCAACGCTATCCTGCGCTCGGGCATCCGTAACATGCCCGGCTTGATCCACTGGCTCGCATCCCGTCAGTTCGTTTATCTCGAACCACCACCCCGTCCCCGGGAAGACGATGGCGACGATGAGGACGAAGACGAGGACAACTTTGTGCTCCCGGCTAACCCTGCCGACCTCGCCAATGCCCCGGCTCCCGCCCTGCGCCACGTGGCCTGCAACGGCCGCTGCAACAAGGTGGCTGACACCTGCTACACCTGGTGGGTAGGCGCGGCGCTGGCGAACCTGGGGCACAAGGAGGTGCTGGACTGGGCGCCATCGAGGCGGTTCCTGCTCGAGAAGATGGCGCACCGCATCGGCGGCTTTAGCAAGCACCCCGGCGGACCGCCCGACGTGTACCACAGCTGTTTCGGGCTGGCGGCGCTGGCCGTCATGGGCGAGCCAGGGCTGGCCGAGTTTGACAGCGCCCTTGCCGTGCCGGTCGCGACTGTGAGGGTCATCGAGAAGGCGAGGGACGCGCTGCTTGAGAGGGTGAGGGGAAAGAAAGCGGGGTTGGTCAAGGGCGCGGTAGAGATGGGACTGGCCATGAATGGGTCGAAACCGGCGTGGTTGGGTGCCGGAGAGGTCTAGCGATTATCAAAGTACCCTGCGCTACGCTGGAATCTACACAACCGAGGGTTATCATCATCATGAAGACCCCACCGCATGCTGGATCAACCGCTTGTATCCCTCCACCGAGTCCTCGAGGTCTTGAATCTGCAGCCCCTCGTTATCGCCATGCGCCACCAGGATGCTGCCCGGTCCATACAGGTACTTGACGTGGTTTCCCTTGAGGTTGGGGATATCCGTTCCATAATTTGCAACCACGGTTTCGAATCCTATTCTTCATTAGCATCCGCACCCTCCGGTCTCTCACAAGAACATGGCGAGATAGCAGAGAGAGAATGGCAGAGAAGGAATTTGGAAGAGAAAGGTGTTGGAAAGCAGGGGGGGGGGGGGGAGGTGAGAGAGACAGAGCGGGGGGTCTCACCATCAACCTCACACTCACACTGCACCGGCCCAACCCCTGACGTAATATTCACCTGCAACGCCTCCGAATCTACATCCTTTATCAGCTTTTTGATCCTCTCGGCGACGATCTGGCCTCCCGTCGTCTGATTGCCCACGGCAACCCTCGCCAACACCCGGGCGGTGGCTGCGGGGGCGATCGCATTGGCCGCCACACCACCCTCAATCAGGCCAACGTTGACCGTCGTGTTCCCGTACCGCTCGCTCGACCCCAGGTCCTCCTCCAGCAGCCGGTCGAGGGCGCGGATCAGCACGTGTATCGCCGACTTGCCGAGCCACGGATAGCCGGAATGCCCGGCCTTCCCGACAGCCGAGACGGTACCGCCCGTGACGCCCTTGTGGCCGCAGGCGAGCTTGTTCTCGGTCGGCTCGCCAAAGATGGCGGCCCGGAACTGCGGCCGCACCGGGTACGCGGAGGTGTTGGAGAGCGAGTCGGAAAAATGCTTCATCCCCGACCCGGAGTTCTCCTCGCCGACGACGTAGAGCAGCACCACGCTGTCCGGGGAGATGGCGCCCTCGCTCAGGAGGGCGTTGGTCGCCGTGATCTGGGCGGCCACGCTCGCCTTGGCGTCGACGGAGCCGCGGCCCGAGATGAGCGTCGTGGGCGGGAGCGCGGCAAAGTCGACAACATCCGAGGGCGGGACGGTCTCGTTGTCGATGGCGTAAGGGATGTAAGGGGGCACCACATCGATGTGAGAGGTTATGATGGTGCGCTTGTCCAGGGCGCGGCTGGCGTTGCGGCCGGGCCAGGCGAGAACATTATACCTGGTCGGACGGTCGTCGGGACCCTCACCGGCCTCACTGGGGGGAACGGGCTGCAGCTCGACGGTGTAGTTGAGGTCTTTGAGGAGTCTCTCCAGAAGCAAGCCGACCTCTCCTTCGGAGTCACTGATGGAGGAGACGTTGACGAGGGCGCGGTGGAGGGTCAGCAGAGGGACCCGGTACGGGGGGGCATTGTCCTCCGGCTCCTCGCCGCGAGAGAACCGCGTGCGGACATGCAAACCCGGTGAACGGAGAAAGGTCTGCTGTTGGTATCCAAGACTCGCGTATGCCGACGCCTGAGCGCTCAAAGCGCCGAGCAGCAGCACTGACTGAAACGAGACTCTCATCTTGATCTGTTGCTCGCTGTTGTAGATGAAGTCTTTATGAAGATCGTAAGTGAAGGGACCTCTGTTTATGAATGAGGATCCCTCCGATTGCGAAAAGAGCCGACACAATGAGATCATCGCGAGAACGAGGGTTGAAGAGGAGCACCCCAGTAACCTGCCAAGCCCTAAGCGGCCGGAATAGGTAGGTATGTACGGTAGATGCACCCGTATTACTCCGTCCCCCACGCGCAAAGCACACGCCGAGTACATATACTAATAAATAGGGTACATAGGCGGCAAACCCTCGAGCCTGTGATCTTCGCCCAATCCATATGTAGCAGATCAGCAAGGGGTAACAAGAGAGCTTAATGCGAGAAACATGGCGGAGTCTGAGAGCAAAGCTCAAGTATATACCGCCCCATGTTGGCGGAATTGTCGATGGTGAGACCCTCTGTGCCTTTATGGCTGTGGGACCATACAACGCTGCAATAAAAGCAGACCACAAAGCCAAGTCTAGAGGCAGGAAAAAACAACAACTGCCCGGAGCCAGCTCCGACACCCGTGGCTTCACACGCCTTCTTGCCAGCCAGCCGTTACCATCGCCACCTCTCAGGCAACACCTGGCTGAAGTTGAACCTGCCATCCGCCCCCTTGACCACCGTACCCCTCTCGGTGACGATAGCGTCAATCAGCGCATGCGGCGTGACATCAAAGGCCGGGTTCCACACGTCGATGCTCTGGTCGGCGATCGCGACCCTCGCCGCTCGGCTGGTATCGACAGTCCCATCGTCATTGACCACCGCTCCGCTAATCTGTGTCAGCTCTTCCGGCTTGCGCTCCTCGATCTTGATCCCCTCGCCGCTCTCCGTCTCGAGGTCGATACTCGTGGTTGGCGCGGCCACCACAAACTTGATGCCGTGGTGCCGCGCCAGCACGGCCAGAGCGTACGTGCCAATCTTGTTGGCCGTGTCGCCGTTGCGCACGACCCGGTCGGCACCGACAATGACGGCGCCGATGTTCATGCGCTCGCGGTGCAGCGCGAACAGCGCCGCCGCCATGCTGTCTGTGATGAGCGTTGCCGGGATGCCCTCAAAGACCAGCTCGAACGAGGTCAGCCGGCTGCCCTGGTTGTAGGGGCGCGTCTCGGTGCAGTAGGCGTGCTTGAGGAGCTTCTGGGCGTGCAGCGTGCGGATGATGCCGAGCGCGGTGCCGTGGCCCGAGGTGGCGAGTGAGCCGGTGTTGCAGTGGGTGAGTACCGAGAGGGGGCGGTCGGGAGTCGCGTTGTATTGTTGCTGTAGCCAGGCTGCGCCGAAGGAGCCGATCGACGTGTTGTTCTCCAGGTCTTTGGCGAGGATTTTCTCGGCGGCTTCCATGTACGAGTTGAGAATGGCCTCCTTAGCTTCTGGGTGGCCGAGCCCCTCGATCTTGGCGGCACGCGCGGCTCGTTTAAGGAGCGTAATAGCGTTGGAGAGGTCGACGGCGGTGGGGCGGCTCTCCTTGAGGTAGTCTAGCCGGGATTCAATGTAGGCGATGGTGTCCTCTGGTGTTGTGGCGGCTGCCAGACGTCAGACCAGGACCGATTCAACAAGGATTGAGGGGCCCTTAAGGACTCGGTCACTTACTGCAGCCTCCGTTGTGCAACTCGACGGCATGGGCGAGAGCGGCGACAATGGCAATGGCAGGAGCTCCTGGGATGCGGTTAGAGACCGAATCAGCAAAACAAATCATTCACACAACTAGTTACCTCTCACTCTCATCGACCGAATGCAGTCAAATGCTTCCTCTGCAGTCGATACCTCGTCGTAATGGTGTTCGTGGGGCAACCTGAGCTGGTCGAGGACTAACAACTTGCCCCGCGAATATTTAATTGCTTGGAGAGAAGCCATGATGAAGAAGGTGAATACGGGGTATCAGAAACAAGATCAAAGAGCGAAAGACGGATATATTTTTAACACTATGAAACAACCTTCTTGTCGTTTCGAGGCACCCCCGGGGACGAGGATAAAAAGGAAATGAAAAAGCTTGTTCCAGTGGTAAAAATGTCGCTCCAGCTGAGATCGCGACATGCATGCCCCGCCACCGATCTTGGTGGGGTAATGGTTAATTAGTCGGGTGGCTTCCAGGGTCTCAGCGTGCCAAGACGGCTGGACCGGGGAGCGGCAGGGGCGCAGGCGGTGAGAGCCGCTGCGCTGCTGCACGGGCACATTGTATGTACCTAAGTGTGCCCGACGTGTAACTACTGTACAGTACTGTACATATTTGGTACGCCCGGATTACCGTACTGCTGCATACGCTGCGTATAAACTGCATACCTAATACATTACTTACCTTACATACTGTATTCGTATAAAACCTGAACTTGGGAGCTCGCAGAGCATCTGCCTTCTCCGTTGAGCGCCTCGACAGCTTCGACGAGGGTCATGTCATAATTGGCCGCCCCCGCTGTCCAGCATGGAACAGCCGTTTTCGTCGTCAAAGGTGACTGGTAGGCACACGATCCCATCTCGTTTTGATTCTAGCTCCAGTCCTCGTTGACCCTTTCCCGCGCAACCTCGGTTCCAGTCGAGTATTTCGATCCCCACGATGTCTACAAACTCCTTGCACCGGGCCTGATCCCCCGCCTGCCGCTGCGCGACCTCAACTGGCAGTCGCACGCCGGTCCTCTGCGGTCAATCAGCACTCTTCATATCGAACTCGTCCCTGCCGGAGTCGACTACTCGGCCATCTTCACCCCGCAGGCCTCTCCCAACCCCAAGACCGCTGCCGCGTCCGACACTGCCTCCACGGCTAGCCGCGACGATGGCTTTCAGACTGCAGCAGTTGGTGCAAGGGCTGGCTCGACGGAGCAGCAGGCGGATCCCGCCGGAGGCACCCTGCGTCCCCCGCCCACGGGTGCTGCGAAGGAACGGAGGCACCAGATCCCTGGCTTGCGCAGGACGCCTTACCTCAAAGTGCTGCTGGTGAGGTGCGACGACAATGAAACGTACAAGTCGACAACAAGGGCCGAGATCCGCGAGTGGATCAAGGCGAACACAGCTGGCTCCCAGGGGAAGACGGGCAGCAACGCAGAAAACCACGACGCCTTCGAATGGCTCATCGTCCACGTCGTGCTGCCTAACTCGACCGCCGCCACACAGCCGCGCGTCTCCGGAAGATCACCAGACTCGGGTTCCGACGGCAAAACGGCATCCCGCTGGCGCGGCGGGTCGAGTACCCTTCTGGAGAAGCTGCGCGCCGACTTCAACAGCTCCGCCAAAGGCGCCGTCGACCGTGTCTGCCAGATCCGCATTGGCATCAACGATGTGCCGTATAGCATGCTCCCTCGCGTTGTCCCGGCCGTTCCAACCGGATACGTCGAGACCGAGCAAGACGCCGAGAAGGCCTGGGCCGACCTGATTGCCAAGTTCAAGGAACTCATCCTGTTGAGCTTCGATCGCCGCGTCACCCAGTATGAGGAGGACATCAAGGAGCGAGATGCTCAGAGAAGTCTTCCCGGCTGGAACTTTTGCACTTTCTTCATCCTCAAGGAGGGCCTGGCTCGCGGTTTCGAGAGCGTTGGCCTGGTTGAAGACGCTCTCGTCGTCTATGACCAGCTAAGCGTCGGTTTGGACAACATCATCCAGGAGCAGGCGATTGCGGGGTCCGCGGAGGCACACGGCGGCGCGCTGCTGAGCTACACCGAAGATCTTAAGGAGCGCGCGCAAAAGGCCATGGCCGAGATTGCCGGCGGACATCTCGAGTTCGAAGAAAGCGAGGCCGTCGACCTCCAAGCTGGCGAAAAGAAGCGGCTCGAGAACGACAGCATCCCCATTAGCTCGTCAAAGAAGCCGTACCGAGATCTCATCCTGGCGAACAAGGTGTCGCTGCTGGACTTTAGGTGCTATATCTTTGCCCGCCAGATCACGCTCCTCCTCCGCCTGGCCAATGCGTGGTCGTCGCGCGAGGAGCTCCTGGCCAAGTTGAAAGAGCAACAGGAGCTCGTTCCGAAGGGGGTCGCGCCGCGGACACCGGCTCCCAAATTGACTGAGGAGCCCGAAAATCTCTGGCACCTGGCAGAGATCTGCAAGCGGACGCTTGAATTCGTGCCCGCTGTGTCGTCCGTCATGAGGAGCGACATCATAGCAGCCATGGCGTCCGAGGCCAAAGACGAAGGAGCCAAAGCAGACTCCGAAGTCTCCTCGGACCCACTGCTATCGGAGGTCATTGACAACATGGTCGCCTCGTTCGCTTTCTCCGTCGCCCAGCAAGTTCTCGCACAGACGTCCACAAAAGCGCTTCCCATCCCACCTTCTACCCTCGGGGGGCCCGATTCCGAGCAGAAGGCCTCGATTCCGGAGCCAAAGACGATGATGCATCCGGCACGGAGCTCGTCACTTCATACGCAGGGCCCTCAGGCTCCTCCACGCAGTCCTATCGGTTTCCCTGGGCCCGGCCGCTCTGAGGGTGTTCCGGCGCCCCCCTATGCAAAGGCGGGCCTTGAGGAACTTGCCGCGCAACGGGCAGAGCTATGCGCTCTGTCTAGAAATATTCTAGAGGAGTGCGGAAAGAAGAGAGGATGGACAGATGGCTGGGCATCCGTGCCGACCGTGGGCGAGACCGGTATTGCCGATTTCGAGGACGTGAGCTTAGACGACGGTGACGGCAAATCCGAGCCCAAGCGTGAGGCTCCTGAACGGCTGCAAACCTCGGTGGCTGGCGTGGACAACGCCCTCTTGCGAACGGCCCTCGACAACAAGGACGACTTCTACCGCCTGTACGAGACGTTGGTTGATAAGACACTGCGTCACTACACGGTGGCCAACCACACGCATGCGGTCCAGGCCAACATGGCCGATCTTGCGGTCCTCAAGTTCCACCTGGGCGAACTCAAAGAGGCTGCATTCTACTTTTACAGGGTCATACCCTTTTACGGCGATAACGGATGGAGTCTCCTTGAATTGTCCATGCTTGTCATGTACGCGCGGTGTCTGAAGGAGCTCAAGAGATTAGACGACTATGTCAACAAGGCGCTGCGCCAGCTTCTTTGCAAGGCGGCGGCCGCGGAGAGGGATAGGCGACAGCAGGGGTCGCAGTTCCGGCTCAGCCTCACGTCACCTACCCAATATCCCGAGCCCTCGGCGATATCCGGCTTCCTGGCCGACTTGTTGGAGGTGTCGGCATCTCTCGAGAAAGAAGTCAAGATTCCGTTGACGAATCTCTTTTGCGACTTGAGTCTCGACGGCCCGCCTTTTTACGAGGACGGTCAGGACTGCTTCTCCCTCTTCCTCGACCTCAACAGCTTGCTAGTTGACGAGTTCGAGGCGACTTCGGTCAGCGTCCGAATATCGAGTCCAACTGCGGCGAATAAGGAGATCTGGCTGCAGACAAAGGGTCCCGTAACCATCCGGCCCGGGCCGAACAAGGTGAAAGTACGAAGCACTGTAATGATGACCGGCGCGTTTGAGGTGGACCAAGTCCGCTTGGTCAGCAACAAGGTGCTTCTGCACTATGAACGAGACGCTTCCCAGTCCGTGGAAAATGACTCGGCGGTGCCCAAGAACGCGCGTGTCAATCTGTATCAGCGCGCCAGCTGTCTCGATGTACAGCTTTTGGCGGCTCGAGACATCCAGCTGGATAAGAAGAAGTCGTTAGACCTTGAGGTAACGACAGGGTGGAACGAAATCACAAGCTGCGAGATCAAGATCAAGTCTGCCACTGGCGGATTGAGGCTGGTCATGAGTGAGGCGGAAGTGATTGGGCTGCAGCAGCCAACAGCTTCGCAAGGTGGCACGTTCACATTCGGCTCGATTGGGGCCAACAGCTCGATCAAAATCAGGTTTCCATTTACTGTTGAGACCGACGTGATGGACGTGACAGTACGAGCCGAGGTGACATATACGACCGCCAAAGGCACCTTCACCTTCTTCAAGGCATCATCGGTACCGATCTCGCTCGCTCTGGAGGTCAACGTCCAGGACATCTTCAAACACGAGGCCCTCTTCTCGAGGTTCGCCGTGTCAACCGCCAGCGACAGTCCGCTGCGGCTGCTCAAGAGCGAGCTTCTCGGTTCGGACCTGTTCGAGTCGCACTTTGGCCAGCCCTCGAGCCAGCCGGTCGTGGTGTACCCGAAGCAGCCAGCCAGCCTCCTCTACAAGATCACGCGCAAGCCGGAGGTGAAGCTCGGTCCCAAGGTCCAAAAGACGCTGTATCTCAAGCTCTATTATACGGTGGTCCAAGACGAGATCGAGCTGCTCTTTAAGCAGGCTCTCACCGCCGCGCTCGAGTCCACGCCTCTGAGGGAGTTCTCTAAAGTGCTCGTGTCTCAGGTTCTCAGCGCCGTTCGGAATGGCCTCTCCGCAGATGACCTCGAACAGGCCACCCTCCTCGGCGAGCTCCCTACATCGTTTCTCTCAGGCATCAACTGGGAGAAACAGCTCCCCAGCCTCGGTGCTAGCAGCGATAGCGGCACGCCCGGCTTGCCAGCCTTCTTTCGCAGTTGGCTTCGCGCCCACCCTAGCTTGCCGCTCCCGCACCCTTCCTCGCCGAGCCCTTCGGCGCCGGAGGTTACCAACACGATCCTCATCCCCGTCGACATCCCGTCGGTATCCGTCGTGCACACGGCCGACCTGCGCCTGCAGCAGCCCCTGCCGACGGTGACCTCGAGCTTGGGGGAAAGCGATGAGGGATGCCCGACCGTGCTGGTCAACCAGCTCCTGCCGGCGACCCTGCAACTGAGGTGGACGCGCATCTGGGACACGGCCGAAACGGTGGCGTCCAACCAGCCATCTGCCGTGGCAGACCCGGCGACAGTGGCATCAAGAGATCGCGACCTGGAGTTCGAGTACGAAATTGTCGCTCCGTCCGATACGTGGCTTGTGGGCGGCAGGAGGAAGGGGCATTTCGTGATTCCCGCTGTTGAGTCTTCATCTCTGGCCAATGGTGAGGTGTTCGGGATAAGCTCGACACCGGAGACGGAGGCGGAGATCCCGGTGACCCTGATCCCCTTGAGGGAGGGCTACTTGCCGTTTCCGGGGGTGGAAATCCGGGAGGTCGATGTTAGCGGGCAGCGCGATGGTGGTGGTGAAGGCAAAGCCGTGTATGGCCAATGCGAGACGGATTTTAGGAACCTGGGTGAGACAGTCCGTGTAGTGGCAGATAGGGGGAAGGTTACGGTGAGCCTAGATGCAAGTGGGACGTCCGGGGGGCCGTTGGTGCTCGAATCTGAGGGCTGGGCAGGGAGGAGTGCGGGCAAGGTAATTGTTTGAGCGTGACGGATGAGTGTCGAGCCTCGATTTTGGTGTGTTTTGGAGAGTGTCTAGACGGTGATGGGTACCATGAAAGGGACGATACCGATTTCAGAGACCAAAAAAAAAAAAAAGAAAAAAGAAATGAACCTCCTGCTAATCCCATACGGAAGGAGACTTCTACCTGAGTTCCCAAAGTCGAAATCCAACTGGTCCGTCTTCTCGAACGACTGGCGAAGGAAGGAGGGCGAGCGAACGTTGGGAAACGACGAAAGGGAAGGCTTATATTCGACGAAAAGAGGAAAAAAGAAAAAAAAAAAAGTGAGTAATTGTACAAATACATACAAATGATCTGGACAATGTGATATGCCTTCTTCGGGACTGTATCCCAATCACCCCTCCCGACCTGGCGTCTCGCGTACATACATGCATACATACAGGACTGTATCGCGCAAAGAAGCTGCGGCAGCGGCCAACTCGGCCAAGGCCAATGCCAAGGCCAGATGACGTCCAAGAAACCCTGAAGGGCATGACGTCACATCTTTTGCTATGAGCCGTAACTTTGAACAAGCCAACTTAGAATTCAATTGAGGGAGCACGCACTTTGGGAGCGACTCCTTCGGGGCTGGCCCTAATGGAAAGTAAAGGGTTCGGCCAGAGGTGCGATGCAACCCGTCGTTTTTGCCGGCAAGCTCCGCACCGTTTGCGCTACAGGATCGGGCCCAGGCCGTTAATAAAGCAGTATTGCGTCCAGGCTCTTTTTGGTTTCCGAGATGATGACGGCCTGGGGAGTGTAATTGCAAAGTTGTCCCATCCTCAGGTACCTACCTTTTTTATTCCATTACATGCCTTAATTGCCTTACATACAGCGGTAGCCGTTCTTCGGTAACCCCCCACTTGGCTTCATTCCGCAACAGCGCCAACAACGAGACGGAATGCTTTCTCCAGTCGACGACGGTCAACACATTGACCACAGAAGTGGCAGCGAAAGCCACAACACCCCTCGTCTCTGAAGAGCCGAGGTGTCGGCACAGAGACCAGTGATGACGAATACCCCTCCTCAGGCAAATGGTTCAGCGCAGCCCAAACCTGCAGAAGAAGCTCATTCCGAATCAGGGCATTACGCAGATGGGGAAGCTCGTCAGACCATGGAGGCATCCGGCGACAGCAAGCCACCGCAACCCAGAGCGACCAACCGGATCCGTGACAAGCTCAAGACAAAGAAGGGGAAGCTGGCCGACAGAAAGAAGCAGCTCAAGGAAATGACCAAACCACCCGGGGGATTCGACGCGACTCCGCTGCCAGACGCACCCCAAGGGTACACGCTCAAGTTCACGTTCCATCGAGTCTACGACCTGCCCGCCGCCGACCTCCACAGTTCGTCCGACCCCTTCGTCCACGCCACCCTGACCGCACCCGTCCCACGGCGACACAAGGAAGACCCGCCGCTTACCCGGCGCACCCGGACGGTACGGCGCACGACCGAGCCGGTCTGGAACGAGGACTGGATCGTGGCCAACGTGCCCGCGTCCGGCTTCACGCTCAGGTGCCGGCTCTATGACGAGGACTGGCCCGACCGCGACGACCGTCTCGGCAGCGTCACCGTCCGCATCCCGCATGTGGACGAGAACTGGGAGGGCCTGGGCCCCGAGGAGCACGTGTTCGAGGTGAGGAAGCGCTCCGGTAGCAAGCGGGCCTTCCTCATCCGTGGCGCGTCCGTCGCCACGTGTGGGAACGGCAGCGTGACCCCGCGCCTGCACATCAGCATCCGGGTGCTGGGAAAGTCGGACCCGCCGCACGCCCAGATGTACACGGTCGGGCCGACGACCTGGGTGAAGCATTTCAGTCCCATGATCGGCCGGCTAGCGGGCGTCAAGGTGAACCGAGACGAGGAGCGCGATGCGGTGGCTGGGGGTGAGCAGGAGAACGATCGGGGAACCAAGAAATACGAGTGCGTTCTCTTCTTCTCTACCCGCGGCAGGCAGGCATTTACGCACGCCAGCGTGCTGACGGGCAGACTAGCTTTCAAGCCAACGAGATCCAGCTTTCGGGCCCCGTTCCGCCCAAGCTCTACCACCGCTACGTCGAGTTCAGGCCCATGATCGGTCGCATGTTCTCTTCCCGGGGGCTACGTGGCCGAGTCCTGCACAAGGTGCTCCAGAAACAGCACAAGCGCATCTACAACTACGACTCCAGCACCGAGTACGGCTCCTTCGCGCCGTGCAGCGAGGAGGCGACGCTGCAGTTTCTGCGCATGGTGCACTTTGATGAGGGCGGCCGCATCTTTACCTACCTCATCACCCTCGACGGCATGATGCGATTCACGGAAACGGGTAAGGAGTTCGGAATCGACCTGCTGAGCAAGCACACGATGCACTCGGACGTGGCCACCTACGTTGCGTGCGCAGGCGAGTTCTTTATCCGCCGGCTTGCGCACCCGGTGAGCCAGGCCGGAAAGGCAGATGCGTCCTTCAGGAGTCACCAGGGCTCCTCTACCGAGCGCGCTTCCCTTTCAGCCTCCTCCTGCCGCAGAGGCCAAAACAACACCGAAAACACTAGCCCGGATGATGGCCAACCCACACATCCCCCAGAGTCCCCGTCGGAGGGACCCCTTGCCGGGCCACCTCCTCAGAAGCCCAACCGCTACCGCCTCACTATCGATAATGACTCGGGCACCTACCGCCCGGACGCCTCGGTCCTGCCCGATCTGCAGGCCTTCCTGTCGCGCAACTTCCCCGGACTCGATGTCGTCGCCATGCACTGCGGCGACGACCGCCTGTCGGCCATGAAGGCGGCGCAGGCGGAAGCCAAAAAGCACAACACCGGCGCCGGCGTGGTCCGCATGGTGCCAAACCGGAATCCGTCTAGCAGCAGCTTCAGCTCCGGGGACGAGAGCCGGCTCGGGACCTTGGATCGTCTTATCTCTTGCTCCCGAGACGGGCGGCGATGTTCCCGGGGAAGATGGCGGAGGGGAAGAGGGAAGGGCGGCGCCGTTGCGGAGTTAAGAAGGAGAGGGCTTTTGACTTCGCGAGTGAGCCCAGGAGATGGAGGGAGGTCCTCGGACTAACGGGGCCAGAGGAAATATGGAAACGGAGAATGAAGAGGATTAAGAACAGTGGAGGAGGGCAGGGAGGCCAGAAAGAGGATGGTAGAGGATAAGAATACGGAGAGTGGGAGGAAAGGGTAACCTAATCAATGGGAAGGGGAGGGGAAGATGGGTGTTTTGCGCTTTGACTGCGTTGGAACAGTTGGCGTTTGGTTGTTTGGGCGGCTTGAAGAGCCTTCACTATGATAATGTACGATACTTTCGTTGCAAACCGTGTACTAAATTCACAAGAGACTTGAAGGAGTAACCTCGGAAAGTAATTGCAATCGAGTTTGCTGCATACTCGGTAGCCATGGCTCCCCCGTACTGCGCAGTGAGAGAGGTGCGTGGGCGCGGAGACAGGGGCAGGGACATCGACCCACTTCGACCCAGATTCCCCTGAAGCTTGGCGCCTTCTGCTTCTGGAAGGACGTTTCTTAACGATTTTCCAGGTTTCACGAATAACTAGGCCGCCTCGACCGCCGCGCTACACTTGCTTGCATTTCCACTATCAACGGTGGGCCGCCTTCGACGCCCACGACTTTCAACCCGGCGCTCGCAAGCACGGGATCCATACATAGAGAAAGACCCTGAATGCTGAAGCCGCTAGTGTAACTTGGTCTTTACCGTGCACTAACCAGGACCCCCACTACGGAACCATATCCTCTCCCTTCCCCCCCCCCCCCCCACAAAAAAAATCCACCAAGCCCGCCCGCGCTGGAGACTCCGACTGGGTCGCCGGACACGCTAACAATTTTTGGAGCTCTGGCCCGAGACCTCGTTCCACATTCGCGTCTCCAGCTTCGGTCAACCACTACCAAGACGCATCGCCTCGAACTCCAAGCCCTTTTCATCTCTGCGATTCCAGCGACCCTTGTCGGATCCGGTACCAGTGCTGAGGCTCTCGGTCCTTCCCGCTTCCCAAGATCACCAAGAAACTCCAGCGACTCGCCAGCTGCTGAGCCACGGCCACCCTTCACTGGAGCCGGTCGTGAACCCGGCTTGCGATCCTCCGAGCTTCCGCCATCGCTCGTGTCGTCGACCGCCGACCCCTCATGCATTGGCCGAACTCTGTTGTCGATTGACTCCGGCCCGGAAAGAGGGCACCGCAGGAGCACCATACCGTCAGCAACCATCTCAAAACGTACCCCGCGGATGACGACCGGGCCTCGTTCGACCGCGGCGGAGGGATGCAGTCGACAAACGTGAAGTCCGAAGCCCTCGGGCGGAAAGCCAAGGCAAGTTTACGGCTCTGTATTGCATCTCCAACCTTCTTCTTCCTGTCGCTGACTGGCTCGGCCATCTTTTTTTAGCTCGCCCAGTCGTACCAAGAGCTCCTCGAGTAAGAACGAAACCGTCCGAGCGCATTCCCCCGACTACTCCCCGCGCTAACCGCGCTTCGCAGCGAATTTTCCGACAAGGAACTCAAATCGGTTGGCAACTATACCCTGGGTCGTCTGATAGGCAAAGGATCGTTTGGCAAGGTCTATCTGGCCACCCACAAGCTTACCAATGGCTCAAAGGTGCGCACTGTCACGGCGGCCGCCGCCTCCACCATCGCGCTTTGCCATCTAACCACTCTGCTAGGTCGTCCTCAAGTCGGCCAACAAGGACGACTCGAACCTCGCTCGAGAGATTCACCACCACCGCCAGTTCGTCCACCCCCACATCGCTCGCCTGTACGAGGTCATAGTGACCGAGACCTTGGTCTGGCTGGTCTTGGAGTACTGTCCAGGTATGATGATGGAACCTGGCCGGGATGGCGACACGCTCTCGCTAACCCCCCCCCTCCCATCCTTTCCTCAGGTGACGAACTTTACAACTACCTCCTCAAGCATGGCAAGCTGCCCGTCGAGA
Source organism: Thermothelomyces heterothallicus (assembly GCF_042370625.1). NCBI lineage: Eukaryota > Fungi > Ascomycota > Sordariomycetes > Sordariales > Chaetomiaceae > Thermothelomyces > Thermothelomyces heterothallicus. Next base: position 39,470 of record NW_027192575.1, on the reverse strand, counting down.
AAGTTCAGAAGATCTTCACACAGCTGGTCGGCGCTGTGTCTTACGTCCACCGGCAATCCTGCGTTCACCGCGATCTGAAGCTCGAAAACATCCTGCTCGACAAGCACGAGAACGTCAAGTTGTGCGACTTTGGCTTCACGCGGGAGTACGAGGGTAAGGCCAACTACCTACAAACTTTCTGCGGCACGATATGCTACTCGGCACCGGAGATGCTCAAGGGGGAGAAATATGCTGGCGAGAAGGTGGATGTATGGAGCTTAGGCGTCATCCTCTACGCGCTGCTCTGCGGCGAGCTGCCCTTCGACGACGATGACGATAAGGTCACGAGAGATAAGATCCTCAACCATGAACCCCACTACCCGGACCACATCCCCCCAGACGCCCTTTCCCTCCTGAAGAGCCTGCTCTCGAAGCGCCCCCTGCTCCGCCCGACTCTCCCCGAAATCCTGGCCCATCCGTTTCTCGCCGAGTACGCGCCCCAGCAGCAGGAGATCCTCAAGCTCGAGCGCCCAGAACCGTTCTCGACGCCCCTGGAGAAGGAAACCCTACACAGGATGCGGAGCGCAGGGGTAGATACCGATTCGGTCATTGAGAGCGTGTTGGCGCAGAAGTGCAACGTTTTGGCAGGCTGGTGGACGCTTCTGATCGAGAAGGAGGAGCGAAAGCAAAGACGGAGGGAGCGGAAACGCAAAGAGAGAGAGATGGAGAACAGGTCGTCGAGGCGCTTCTCGCAGGCCTCTAGCCGGTTGAATGCCTTGGCCACTGTCGAGGAATCGTTCGCCAAGCTCTCCGACCCGCCGGCACCGAGGCCGCGAGGTAGGAGTGAGCGGCGGAGCGGCCACTATCCCAGTCTGATCATACCGGATATGCCCGATCTTTCCGATCTGGCCAAGGTCGCGAACGGCAATCTGAGCCCCGACAGCGAAGCACCACCTCCGCCTGTCGACAAGGACTCGATCCGGTCCGTCAGCTCTTCGAGGCAGCGCAAGCCGCTGCCCCCTCCAAAGGAGGGATTGCTGCGGAGCGCCCGTTCCCGTGGCTCAACGCTCCATCTGATGACCACGGGCGACGTGATAGATGCCAATGGCGCCTCGCACGCCGACGACCCGAAGAAGGTCAAGAAGCGGCCATCACACGCAATCATTGCCACCTGGAAGAACTGGACGCACTGGCTGTATGAGAACACGAGGCGACACAAGGGGGCGCATAAGAGGGGCAGCCAGTCGACGCCGAATCTAGCCGGCAAGTCGGGGAGCGGAAAGGAGGGGAAAATCAAGGAAGATAGCCCGCGGCCGCAAACGAGCAAGTACCCGGCGAGCGGTTCCGCATCTAGCCCCCAGACGGTCAGCCTACCGAAGGGTGTCGTGGCCAACGGCTACGCCGCCAAGGGCGCATCGTCCACCGCGGGCGGCTCCTCTTCGCGCGCCGCGGCCCCGTCCGGACTCACCACCCCGCCGATCCCCGGCCACAACCCGCGCCTGCAAACCTCGGGCTCCTCCTACAAGCGCCACTCCCTCTCCCCTTCGCCGATAACCCCGCGCTCGACAGTCCGCCGTTCGTCCGGCCCGACCGGCCTCCGTGGCCGCAAATCCACCTCGTCCTCTGTCTCTTCCGTCCGTTCCCTGCACCACACCCACCACCACTCCCATAGCAAGGCCTCGTCCACCTCTTCCAACGGCTCGGTATCAACCTCGGTCTCCAAGACCCCGATGCAGACCACCCGCTCTCCGCACCACTCGGTCAAAGTCCTCCCCGCCACCCCAACCGCGGGTGGCTTCCCCGGGTTTCCCAGTAACATCCGACTCGTCCGCGACCGCTCTGGTCCGCCGCTAAGCGTATTTAACGAGAGCCTCCCCGGCTCCAGGTCTGCCATGGCGGGCGGAAGTCCAGCGCCGGGGAGCCCCAACCCTTTCTCCAGCGGTGGTGCGGGTGGAATTGGAGGAGTGATGTTTGCCAAGCGGAAGAGGAACCTGTTCAAGGGGCCTATGCTCAGTCTGTCAGGACATCATCACCACCACAACGGAAGAGAGAGTGGAAAAGGCGGGGTTGCCGGCCGGAATGGTTCGGGTGGGAGCGGAACGGGGTCACATTCGAGGAATGCGAGCGCTAGTGGGCTGGGCAGGAGGAGCGGGGAGATCACGATCGAAGAAGTCGACGAAGACGAGGAGGAAGAGGAGGGAGGGAGATTTGTGATGGGAGGCGGGGCAGCCCGGCCGCATGAGGAGTTTGGTGCGATGGGAGGGGCCATGGAGCTGGGTGGGGTTGATGTTGAGGTTGAAGAAGTCGATTCGTTCGCTCCGATCGTAAAGCGGCCGGGAGAGGTCGTCGAGGAGAAAATCTATGAAGAGGGGGAAGTGGAGGGGGAGGGTGGAGGGCAGGGCGTCGTCGGGCTGCAGCCCGCCGCGACTATCAAGCCGGCTAGCGAGGCGGGCGTATGATGCTCTCTTGGTTCCGGTGCTTATCGGAATGACGAAGTCGAATCCTGGAACATCATGGCTCGATTTGGTTTTTGTTGAACAGAGGTATGCTGGTGGTTGTGTACGAAGGAGAGTACCTTTTTCCCATGGGAAATGTTTCTCTGTTGATATCATCATCTTCATCTGTATAATGATTAGGGATACCACTTGCCAATCAATAATTTGGTTTTCTTTTCTTTCTTGAAAACCCAAGCGACAGTTAGAGGCTAAATAATAGATATTTAAAGGATCCCAGTTGCGGAAATTGTCAATGCATGCCGCTGGGTTTGTTCAGGCGGTTGACGTTGTTAACCTAATTACCTAAGCTCCCGTCACACTCTAGGTGCCCAAGTTAAATATTTACTCTCTATCTTACCAACCCTCTCGTTCCTTCTAATCTCAACACTTCCCGACATCCTCAACAATGCTAGCGTGGGCTCTCATGTATTAATTACCATTTTATTTACTCACTATGATGCTACCAACTAGCAAACCCCCCCCCCCCCAAAGAAAACCTGAAATAAAATAAAATAAAAATAAAAATAAAAATACATCAAGTTAACTCCAGAGCTGCCATCCATTCGAGCTTTTATATGATTTATGGTTATCTCGAACTTGGAAGGTTCTTTGTAATTGGGCCTAGAATTCCAGTTAAAATTAATTAATTATATCTCGACTCTTGGATTTATAGATCTCACGGGCTGCCTAACGCCCGCACTTGACCGCGATACCAGTCCCATTGATAATTAATCATGTCTTCTTATCATTTTATATACATCAGACAAGAAATGAGAGAGACAAAAAAAGGAAAGTTTAAGGAAAACCTGATAGAAGTCTACTCACGATCTAACACACAAACAGTGATATGTGCGTGTTTTAAGGCAGCAAATCATAAGTGGTGTTGATCGGTTGGCGACAAGGCACCCCTCAGTACCGAGTACCACCCAGTCTAAGCCAGAATCTTGGGAATCAATTCCACGATGACGTCGGCAATACGCCACTCGCTTATCTCTACAGCTACACCATAACTACCTCGAGGGCTGAGTATTAATAAGTGTAGCCCCTGGCCACCTACGAGACTGATTACATTGATCTGCCTTACTTTGGTTACCTATGAAAACGAGATCCAGCGTCTCTAATCAGGTCTTGTCCAAATCTGCCGGCAATTGACGTGGGACAGCAGTATCTCCTGCAATTTGATTAATTAACTTTTGCCCAGCTAGCTCAGTATCATCTCCAGCACAAGCCAACGAGAAAAAAACATGGACTGGGCTAGAGATCAGTACAACAAGCAGTACGACGCCTGGGTACCATGGCTAGAGGACCTCTACCTCCGCTATTTCACCCGCGACAATAAGGCGAGCTACACCACGCGCAGTACGTGATTGATTAAAAATCAGATGGTCTCCCTCCCCCTGGACGTAGTGCATTACGCACGCTTTTCCTCCCTCCCTTCCTTGTCGCCTTTGTTATTTTGTCTCTCGTGCACTACGCTGCGCAAGCGGCTGTTAACTGGGGGATTGTCCTAGATGACCTCGGCAAGACCAAGGTGACAAACGTGTCCCGGGTCGACGCCCTCCAGGACTCGGCCAACGACGTCGTCGCAGACCAGATCGGGCAGGACGGGCTCTGCCGGCCCGTCGGCGACCACGTCTCGCACGAGGGCATCAACCGCGTCGAGAGGGAGGGCAAGGACGACAAGGGCCGCTACGTACCCGCGCCGGAGGGTGTTAGCGACCCCCTGGAGGCGGTTTCCGGAGCCGGGAATGCCGCCGTCTGCGGGCTTGTCGACTGAGGAAGGCAGGCTGCCGGTGCGATTGGAGGCTTGGTTGGCGATAGACATGGTGGGCACGTGGGAAAGGGTTTATGGGGAGGTGGGGAGGTTCAGGTATTAGTTAAAGGGCGGATTCTTTTTGTGCGCCTGCCTAGCGGGTTTCCAACCCACCTTAGGCAGGTTTAAACGATGGTCGCCTGCAATTGGAATACTTTGGGGACCGAAAAACGATATTTCACAGTAATGTGGTGGCGGAGATACCCGAGATGATTAGCATCGAGCCCTCTTGTTCATGGCTTGTTACAGGAATGCGATGTTGGCTTGACACTACATCCAAGGAGGGATTCACGACTTCAAGCTGACTACTTTGGAGCATGTTATTGCATGCCCCGTTCGTCTTTGGACTCTGATCTCTAACCATGGTCACTTTGCCGCTGCGTTTGTTTGCCCATTGATCATGTAATTAGTGTAAGTGTGGATGTGGCCCTCAAGGTGCGTATCGGCTGTAATTATACATTTCACTATCCAACTACTAGGATGCCCAGTCGGACAATGCAACCAGGGACCCCGCAGTGCTGCTTTGCCATGTGGGTTCTGGGCCTTCCCCGTCTCAGATTGCCGGAACGAGCAACGAAGCTCTCCCACCGAACCCCTGTGGAATGACGCTTACCCCTGCGCTCTGACCACCAACGCAGCACATCCGACGCTCATCATGCCACCGAAACCTCGGCGATTCTAACAGGCCATATTTTTGTGTACTCAGTTCAATCGTTCCTTCACTTTCACTTGTGCAGTCTTACATTGAGTATTCCCCCGGGCACATTACTTGCCGGCCGGTTTTTTTATTAGATCCCTCGCCGCAGCACGACGGCATCGGGTACCTTGTGCAGACCGTCGTTCAAGACGAAAGCCATGGCGCGGCGGCAGCATTTGACGCTGTCCCTTTTTGCCTTTATGGTGTTTCTGGCATTGACGTACTTTATGTCGACTAGAGATTCGAGAGTCGAGTACGGCCCCGTCGCGAGACCCGACGACACCTTCAGCCATGCAGACCATAGCAGCGGGAGCAGCACCAGCAACAAAGTCGCAAGCGAGGGCAACCCGGCGCCGGGAATCTCTGAGCGCATTCTCACAGGTGGCTCCATCGCGCCGAAACTCGAGAATGCCACGGCAAAGTACGCCCATTCCTCACCCGCTTTTTTTTCCCCTTTTAATTCTGAGTTTTGCTTTCTTCTTGCCGTTCTGCCTAAATTGACTCTCTTCTCCTCCCGACTACACAGAGCCGAACTGGGCCGTGCCTCGTGGAAGCTCTTCCACACGATGATGGCGCGCTTCCCCGAGGAGCCGACCGCCGACGACAGCCTCGCGCTGCAGACCTACATCCAGCTCTTCGCGCGGCTGTACCCTTGCGGGGACTGCGCCGCCCATTTCCGGAAGCTGCTGCAGAAGTACCCGCCGCAGACGAGCAGCCGGAACGCCGCCGCCGGCTGGGCGTGCTTCGTGCACAACGAGGTCAACAAGAGGCTCAAGAAGGAACAGTTTGATTGCAGCAAGATTGGCGACTTTTATGATTGCGGGTGTGGTGAGGAGGACGCGAAGGCCGGGAAGAAGGACCAGGGTGCGGAGGGCACGGCGGTGGCGGACAAAACGGAGGAGTTGAAGGGGCGGGAAGGTGTCACGCTTGAGAAGGAGGAGGGATTGACTCGGGGTGGTTGAGGTTGAAGGGCGGCCAGTTTTCGGTAGCGAACGAACGAGCAAGGGGACGGCTTAAGTTAGACCTGGCGAGGAGTTGCGGCGTTCTTTCGGTTCAGATGGCTTTGAATCTGGCATTGTTTGGCATTGGCATTTCCTACCTAGAGCATCAATTGGGGCCAAGACGGTCTTGGGAAACCCAGAAGTTATCCCGGCGAGGTTGTTCTCGAGAAGCTCTTGCCGGTTGGGGAATGAGGGGTATTAGCCCATGAAGGAGCGCCTCGGCAGGATCGTGGATACAGAATGGAGGGACTCCGTGCTGTAGACGGACCATCGAACAGGTAGATAGGTATAAGACCTATTTCGGTTCCAAAGACCTCGAGCCCGGAGTTACTCCGAGTTACTCTCATTTTGAGAACATACCTTACCAGCTTCCTGCAGTATTGGTACCTTTACATTAATTGGCCCAGTAAGTCGCGATAAGATACGGGTGTTAGTGGGGCTCAGTCACGTGAAACGCCTCAGCCTAGTGTTGGATGATGCTGCACGCACGCGCGTCTGAAGCTGCCTTGAGCTGGAGCTCCAAGCTCGCCAACAACGCTCGCCCACCATACCCTGCGATTCTCACTCCGATTACGCTACCGCCGCTTGAGACTTGCGAACCACGGAAACATTCGTCCCGAATTGTCGTCACAACCCCAAGATACCCACAGACGCCCAACATGGAATTCGGCAATACAGGCTCGCTGAGTGAAGGTTTGCAGCCCGGCGTTGGGTCGCTGCTCCACCTCGATGTCCCGCGATTGCGACTAACCATTGCGCGGTGCAGATGGCATCCATCTGGACATGGATCGGTTGAAGAAGGGCGAAGTCAAGTAAGTCATGCTTATCCGAGCCCTACCTATTCCTTCAGGGCGTCTGCTAACCGTTTCCCCCACAGCCTAGGTACCTCGATGTGAGTCCCAACTGTCGACGCAGCGACCCGCAACCCCCACCCTAACAATGATGGCAGCATGGCAGTGACTTTCAAGGACGGCGTCATCCTCGGAGCCGACTCGCGCACAACAACAGGTGCCTACATTGCGAACCGCGTAACCGACAAGCTGACCCAGGTTCACGACACCATCTGGTGCTGCCGCTCCGGGTCTGCCGCCGACACACAAGCTGTCGCCGATATCGTGAAGTACCAACTTGAGTTGTTCGCAATGACCAGCGGCAAGCCGCCGACAACCCAGACGGCCGCCGCTATCTTCCAAGAGATTTGCTACGCCAATAAGGACCGGTTAACGTGAGTGTTCACATGGTAGCATGGGGTAATAATGTGCACGGCCGGGAGCGGGGGGCTGACCAAGACTCCCGACAGAGCCGGCCTCATCATTGCGGGGTGGGACGAGCGGCACGGCGGGCAGGTATACAGCATCCCGCTGGGCGGGTCGCTGCATAAGCAGCCCTACGCCATCGGCGGGTCCGGGTCTACGTACATCTACGGCTTTTGCGATGCCAACTGGCGTGAAGGCATGGAGGAGGCCGAAGCGGTCAGCTTCGTCAAGGAAGCGCTCAAGGAGGCTATCAAGTGGGACGGCAGCTCCGGCGGTGTCATCCGCATGGTTGTCCTGACCGCCAAAGGTGCTGACAGGCACCTCTACTTGCCGGACACCGACTACAAGGTACGGCATCAGTGAGAAATCGGGTGGGTCTCGGTGTTTTGGGGTTATGAGCATGACGAGTCCAGATCCGGAGTGACTGGGCTCTGTACAACAATATCATTTCCGTTTGGGTCAGCGCGTCATGCCCATCTCCTAGGAGCATGGGAATCGTGAAACTGCTCTGATCAAAGTGAGAGGGCCTTTCAAAGTGAAGCCCCGGCTGGAGAAGAGGCTGTTCAATATACAGAACAGGCGGATGCCTGCGCGCGGTTGACATCATCAAGCAGTGTATCGTACCGGCCACTTGAAGGCTGCCTGCGACTCGTATGGTCTGCGTGAAGGAAGAGGGGCCTTGCTGGGACTGGAACCCTCCACCATGGAAATCATCGGTCTATGAGACAAAGTGAATCTGCCACAATTTTGGAGAAATCCATGCTACTCTATAGCGCCTTTCTCTCTCGAACTCGCTTCTGCGCCCTCCTCGAGACTAATTAGAGATCCTGATTTCCTTGGCGTCTTTTGGACCAGTTTGCTGCCGAAAGGGACGACGCAGGACTGTGGCTGATGTGGGATCGCATTACCATGCTTTGCATGGATCTCGGCGGCCTCGACGCCGACCTCCAAAATGCAGAGCCCTGATGACTGCGCTTCAAAAGTACCCGGCCATGAAGGAGAACCAAGTTCCCAGTCACTCAGTAGAAGGCTCGATTCCGTGATCTACCTTAGCCGAGTGCATTCTAGCCCTCCCTTTACTTTATTTTATTGTCCCTCAAACGTACTACTACCTCGGCTTGATGCGCACTGTAGTAATTACAGCCAAATGTTTGCATAGCCGATCCGGAATAAACACCATCACGCTCCATCCCATTTGACCTCTCTCGCACCCATAGACACCCACTCTGTCCTCCGACATGCCCTGCTCTCGCGATGGCCTCCTCCCCGAACCGCCGACTGCCCAAGACGACCGCGACAAAATCAATCCCGACGACCCCGCCGTCGCCTGGCAAACCCTGGTGAACAAAGGCCGCAAACTACCTCGCCAGCCGGCCGGCTCGGGCTGGCCTCGCAGGCTTTCGCGTCGGGGGAGGAAGCGGGAACTCGGGCTGAAGCAGTTCAATCCTCGGCCGGTGTTCGTGCCTGGCGTCGGGGTGTCGTGACGCCGTGCATGGCCGTGTGCAAACAGCAGTCCGGGGAACATTGCGGATGTCCGCGCGAGATGGCTGAAGCCGGCGCGGACGTGACTATCCTCTGCTCCAACGGGTACATCGCTCTTGAGCAGGCCATCTTCAGCGGCAACAGCAAGTCGGAAGTCATCGTTTACAAGGCCATAGGAGGCAGCAACAACTTTCCGAGACGGAATTAGCGGCGCGGCGTGCCAAAGCATACCTTTGCAGAAGGTACCGCGAGGTTCTACAGAACAAGCTGCGTCCGATTCTATATAAGCGTGTCGGCGGCGCGGATTGCGTCAAGCGGCTCCGCAGGGCTTACGCAGGGGCGCTTGCTGCGGACACTGAGAAGAGCGCTTTGTCTGGTCGTCTCAAGTGAGTTCGACATATACCGACTTCAAGCAGTTCGGCCGCCTACCGCGGGCCAGAAGGGCTGGTTCGGTCCTTTCAGCTAGAGAAGCCAGGAGAGGAAAACGAACTGGGCGGCGTTCTCATCTTCTCTTCCTACTGCTGGCTCAACCAGGACCGAAGCCTCAACACGCCCGAAGATCCCGCGCGCACGCAGTGCTGACGAATAATGTGCGCAACAGAGATGTACCTACAGCGAAACCCAGCCGTCGAGGCGGACAAGCTGTGTATTTGGATGGAACGTTTATCCAAGACGAATCAGAGAGAAGAGTATCAAGGAAAGATTGAAGGAGATAGCAAGCAGAACGAAATCAAACCTTTGATTATGGTGGTCTTGCTGACTTCTTCCACGTTCTACTCTTAGGACTTTGCCTGCACCGCGACCAAGACAACCTGGGCACCGGCGTGTCGGCCTTCCCCTTGATTATCGATAATCCAGTGTGACGCTATGATTAGCCCTGGTGGACGAGAAGTACTACGAGCGGGCTTGATGCTGCGTCGAGGCCGTGATGATCAGCGGGCTGGACGATTCCTCGAAACGCCAGAGTGACCCTCGATGGTTTTGAGGACATGCATGCGGGCCCGCCTGCTCTGAATGCTGCGGCTGCTGGTAGCACCGGGATGGGTGGTTATCAAACCAGCGCGACCGGGGAGTGGACTCTGGAGAAGGCGCGCGACTTGGGTGATTAAGATGAACGACAAGAAGCTGACGCACGAGCAAGACTAGCCCAAGGTCACGTTCTTGGAGCGCCAAAGCTGACTCGTGAGACGGCTGCGGTATTGAGCGGTTCAGGCACCTCGAGGAAGATGGTGCAGGCTCTCAACGCCATGGTTTGATACCCTGCAGACTCTTTCCGTACAGTACCAGGCGTCCCCTTTGAATGGAAGAGGTGCTACAAAATACCTAGGAACCCATATCCCAATGCTTTCTCTCCGCTATGCCTCATTCGGCCGGAGCAACTGTCCAGTTGTCGTGTAATTATTATAAGGGGGGCAGACTGCCGCGGAGCGGCTCGGGGCTTTTACGACGATTGTTCTAGATTGCGACCTCGATCCCCTATCTCTCGGAAACAAAGTGAGCCCGCAGCGTTCTTGTAAGGAAGCATCCGAGGCACTGGATTCTGCATCAAGATTAACTAATCTGGCTCAACCAGGAGGGGTAGAATTGTCGGTGAGTGACGAACCCCCGCTCCTGTCGCCAACACCGCCCTCCCCGTGCGCGACTTGCGCCATCAGATTGGCTGCACCCAAAACGCTTGAGGGCCGATACTGTTGGGCTCGAATATATTCGGGCAGCCTGGTCGCTAATTACCGCACATCCAGGGTGCTGCTCCAGGGCCGCTCCCAAACCGGGCCACGCGAGATTCTTCGCATGACGTGAGAAGATGCCTCGCATGCGAGGAATGACGATGATCAGAGGACACCATCGCAAGGCAGCAAGCAAACATGCCTTTCGCGTTTTTTTTTCCCGGGTTTGAACCTCACCAATTCTCTTCCGCAGCCCTACGAGGCTGAGAAGGAGCGTAGATACTAGCCCCTGAAGTGGTGTAGTCGCAACCTCGTTCCAGTACATGTGCCGATTAATCATCGCCAGTATACGGAATAATCGAGTCGGGATGTGGGATGTCATGGAGTGGTTTGGAGCGCCAGGCGAGACAGCTGCGGGATGCTAGTGCAGCGGCTGGGCCCCACCAAGCTGAAGGGTGGAGTAACTAGCAGGGTGACGGGAGAGAAGCAACGGCTGGTTGCAGTGGGTCTGCCTTCCCAGATCAAGAGTCCGCTTTCTGTATCAGTCCACTGCAGACAAGAGCCCGAACTGGCTTGATCGACTATGTGGGCGGCCTGACTAGGTTGTTCCGCCGGCCGTTACCAGATTATTGCGGAGATACGTCGAGGCACATCTGCCGTTCTCGCAGGCGACGGTGTGAACGCAAACACTGTGTGTGCGGCGAAGCCTAGCAGGCCGTTTATGATAGACTCCCCACGCATGTATAGGGGGACACTGCTTTGCGTGGTGAAGGTTAGGTATGTACATACAGTACTTGCTAGGGTGCTTATTGCTCCGTAGCGTTCTTCTTTACATGGGCCACCTGGGGAGCTCGACGGCGAGTGGCAAGTTCCCAGGTCCATCGCGGCTCCTTCCAGGGCCCCGGCCCACCAAATTCGCTTTGGCCACTCCGAAGCTGTCTGGAGAGCGAAGATAACCCACACGTGGCGGAACTGGAACACTTGAGAACGCGATCCCGGGCCACCGTCGTCATCTGTGCAGCTGCGCTCCTGCGGACTCGATAGGCTCACCAGACGTTATCGCACGAGACCTTGAACTCCGCCCACCTGCAGCCCCAGAACCCCCATTCGTGATACATGTATTTCTTCCTGACCTCGACCTCTGGCTCCTCGATTTCAGCGTCGTTTCATTTTCTTTTGCTTCCTTTTGGCTGCCCTCTGGGACCGTCTGGGGCTGAACACGTCAAGTTTTACACGCCGTCCAGATTTTGACTGCGTGTTACCGGCCTCCAGCGTCGTCTCCCTGTCTCAACCTCCAGCCTCTTGCTCTGGCCGCTTCTTGGCATTGCTCCATCCGCTCTTGCTCCCTCCTGTGTTGATTCAACTATCCCGCCATCCGCCCGGTGCCACCTCTGATCTCCTTTCTGGCCTCGCCACAGGGCCGTCAAATGCATACTCGAGTAGAGAAACCTTCTGCTCCCGACCACCAGCTCTTTTAAAAAAGACGATTACCTTTCATATCTTTTCTGGCTCGCATCTGAGGATTACGCGCCCATCCATCCGACCGCGTTCCATCCGCTTCATTTTCTGTTTCAGGTTCCGCTAGTCCGCTTCCTGAACGCTTTTTCCTCTCGAGCAACCGTTTTGGCCGTTCCGCATCAAATTCGCTTGACACCAAGCCTGGCACTTCGAATGAGCAGCATTAGATCTTGGGTGAGCACCTGCCATTTCCCTCACTAGTCATCGTGTCTCGTTCAGCCCAACCCCTTGTGACGCCGTCGGCCCCCACGAGACCGGTTTTTGTTCTGTTTACCGGTGGCGCTCGCACTCTGGGCCCGGCTTCATTCCATGCGCTTGCCTGCTCGACGGGCAAAGACACGTACTGCGACTGCGCTGCGTCGGGTGGCTAGCGCTGGGGCATGTCACTCGACGATCTACAACCCACCCGAGTGGTTGATTGTGGGCACGCCGCTTGCATCCACCGCTCGCAGCTACCGCTCGCAGCTACCGCTCGCAGCTAAAAGCTGCCGCTTTGCCTAACGCTTTTTGCTCCTTGCTCGGCCCCATGTCACGTTCTGCATATGCGCAGGGTGTCGTCTGCGCTCTTGCATTCCCAATCCATCATCTTTTTCTTGTTGCACTTTGGTTCCCTTCTCCGAATTTTTGTGTCGCTGAGCGCCTCGGCAAGTCCCGGGTCTGTTTTCTCGCCTGAGGCCCAGAAAATTACCAAACTAACTGGCGTTAAAACGATAGCCCGTGCTAATTCTCCGCTATCTGCAAACACAGCCACTCTCCTCCCCCCGGTAGTCCCTGGGTTCCGCCCGCCGCCGCCCGATAACATCACCTCATCATCCCTTCCCTCGGCCGACGACAACCGCCGAACACCACCAGACGGCGGCGACAGCATGGCTGCCATCATAGGCGATGTTTTCGCTGATTCGCAATCGCGCTTTCATGGTATGATCGGAGGACATTCGCACGACATCCATTACCAGAGCCGATCAGCCAGCAGATCCCGCGACAGGGATGTTCCGTCCCACCACACGCCACGCCCAACGACCGCGAGCCCTCGGCGGACATCGACATGTGTGACCGCTGCGCAGAATCAGACGCCCAGTCGGCGGCTCTGGGACGAGCAAACACAAGAAAAGACTCCATCGAAACAGCCTAACCCCAGCCGCCCCCCTACCGTCAACAAGGCGCGACTGCCCTCGCCGCCGTCCTCGTCCTCGTCTTCACAGCCATCATCTAGCGGCAACCAGCCACGCGACGGAATCTCTAGAGATGGCGGCGCTCAGAATCCTGCCCGGGCGTTTTCTCATCCCGCGTCAGACTCAGGCGCATCGTCAGCGAGTACCACCACGACGGTAATACCGCCGCCCTCGAGGGCTATTCCTTCCCCCGATTCCGATAGCGGACCGCAGTGGGACTCTACCCATCTTCAGGCTGCCGGCACCTTATCTATCCCTCCTCACCTTGACGACCCACCCGAATCCCCGATACCAACCCAAACAACGATCCGAGTCCGCGACCTCGCACACATCCAAAGTCTGGCAAAGGCAAACCTGCTCACCGGCACGGGGCCAGGAGTCGTCAACGAACCCCCACTACAACAGATGAAATACGAGATTAGCGGAATGCCCATCGGCGATATCATCGAGATGGTCGCCGCGCTGCTCACCAAGATCACGACGACCAACGATCTCCAGCACGACGCCCTTAACCGCAACGCACACCACCTGCGACAAGCCCAGGCACAAGCGCGGGGCGAGGAAGGTTCCGGCGACAGCAGCATGAGCCCGCTCAGCAGCAGTGTCCTGGCATTCCACGGCAAAAATGTACCTGCCATTACCATTCTAAGCTACCTCACCCGCATCCACAAGTACTGCCCGACCACGTACGAGGTCTTCCTCAGCCTGCTAGTGTACTTTGACCGCATGACGGAGCGCGTGAACGACATGGTTATGAAGAGCGAGGAGGCGCGGCGCGCACAGCTTGAGGCACAGCAAGCGCAGTCGCAACCGCAACGACCACCAGTACCCACGGACGCCGAGAAGGACACAGTTATGCGCGACCCGGATGATGACGAGAGCATTGGTGACGGTGACGAGGCCGAAAGCGATGATTCGAGCGACGCGACCGAGACCGACTCGGATCTGGCGGACTCGACGGACGGAGACGACAGCCCTAGCGCGGCGGGGAAAAAGACATCACCGGCGGCGGACCCTGCAGGTGCTTCATCCGCGGCCGCGGCCGCAGCAGCAGTAACAGCAGCGCAGCAAGCCACGTACTTTGTGGTAGACAGCTTTAACATCCATCGCCTCATCATTGCTGGCGTAACCTGTGCAAGCAAGTTCTTTTCCGACGTCTTTTACACCAACTCGCGGTATGCAAAGGTACGTTTTAACAATATTTTTCTTTTGGACTTTCCCTCTTCGCGGCTTGGACCCCTGTCGATAAACGTCCGAACACCGCGCTGACGCCTCATGCGCATCCGCAGGTCGGCGGTCTCCCCTTACCTGAACTCAACCACCTGGAGCTGCAGTTCCTGCTCCTTAACGATTTTCGTCTAGCCGTGCCGGTTGAGGACTTGGAGGCGTATGCCACCATGCTGGTCGAGTTTTATGCGCGGGAGGTTATCGCGCTGAGGTCGCACCCTGGTGGTGAATGATGGAGAATGGGGATCGACTTAGACGGTATGGGATGATGGAGGGATCAGTTGGAGAAGGGCATGACCCAAGCTCCAGGATTTCTTAATGTCTCTTTTGATCTGGGGGTTCTGCGTGGCATGAACAGGCAGACGCGGGGCGTTATACTTCCCTGGGTTCTATTAAGGCGGTGGTCTTGAGTCACGCTACGGATGCAGCATGCGGGAGCGAAGCACGGGGGAGATGACGATGGACACGGGAGGTATAGAGGTGGGAGGAGGGGGGCTGCGGCAGGATAACCTATGTTCTGCCAACCGGCTGTTAGCTGCTGGTTGGCTGTTAGGACCTCTTTCTCAACCAACCTAGGTACCTACCACCCACCTTGATCAACTGCCTACGGTACCTGTAGGCATTCCAGCATGTCATGATGTTTCTGGGAATGCTAGCGGGCAATTAACGGAGCAAATGTTTTTTACCTCCGTAGGGTGCCTACCGATCTAGCGGCTGCCCGACTTGCCTTCAAAGCTCCTCTTCCCCGACGCCTGACTTGACTCCTTGAGTACAGTTTTCGTTCGCTTCCTGCCCCTTAACTCGAGAATATGAAGGCGAACGGTTTTACACACAGTTGTTATCCAGTTATTTTCTTCAGGAGGCTGCTGCTGCTCATCGCTGCCCCAGTTCCCTTAAAAGCGTACGAACTAATTAGTGTGTTAGAGCTTTCGGACCAATCCTGTTCTGCTACGAGATTGCTTGCTTCATCGCTGACGAGAGCTAGCTTTATCTGACTTGATGCCCCGAGTTCTCTCTGCATCGGTTATTCTTGGGGGTAAATTGATGCCACACGCGTGTCGCCCCGGGTTTAATGAAATATTTCTTTCCAGTTTCTTCTTCTTTGCCCTTTTGAAATTTCAAGATCGGACTACTTCATACTTGTAAAAGGAAAAGGTACCTTAGGTATGACTACGTCTCTTAGTAGGAGCTCCTAGATACTCGTCAGAAGCGTGGGAGCTTCTGAGGCACTAGCTACGCGCTAATTAGCCACAATATGTAATACGCTTACAAACGCTTAGGCCATTTCCTTTATCTATATATATCACTCATTCCGTCTCCTTTATAGATAGTTCAGCAAGACACCTTTTGTTCCTTTAAGCTACCTACTATAAGCCTCTCTCGAATGCTCACTCGAGCTTACCGCTGCGTTTGACAATACTCCTGTCTTGAGCCGGCTTACGGCGGCGTGGATCGGTAAGGCTCTTTGCTACGTACAGTACGGTTGGATGGTAGATACTGCAATGCAGATAGATGACCACGGTGGATTGGGCGCTGTGGCAGGCACTTTGTAGATTTCTTAGTATGAGCATCAGAAGTGGTGTTAAAGGATAATTATTCCCAGCTGCCAGAGGCCTGGGAAAGGTACTTAGTCCAAACACACTCATGGACCTGGGTGGATCTTGCTGACAGTTGAGCGGTCAGAAATAATACCCGACTCTCTGTCAGCCCGGTCCTGCAACACTCTTAATTAATACATATGTCAGGCCTTGTCTTGCTGGATCTGAGGGGCAGCTGGCCCCCGGTAACGGACAACCCGTGGTTGCGGATTGTTTTGTGTCCATGGGGGTTCACCGAAGGGGTGTGGTCTGGTCACCAGCAGCTCAAATTGGGACCTTGTAGAGACTCCGGGTTTAGGGGCGGGGACGCGGAAAGAAGGAAGGAAGGAAGGCATGGTTGCATGCTTACGTGATTACTCCCTCCTGCAATGAGACCTTGATTTCTCACTGAGTGTCTGGTCCCGTTCTGGGTCAGGTATATCACAGCAATACAGGCCTCCTACCAATCTCCTTTGGGACCAGAGCTTCATTGTTGTGACATGCCGACACGGTTGGTTATGACGGGCAAGACTGACTTGGGTGTCGCCGTCGTCTCGTTTAGGTGCTTAATTGGCTTCCTATTGGGTCAGTTGCTTAATAATGAGGACAATATTTTTATTAACACGTAAATATCAGCCTCACCCCCCCTCCCCCCCCGGCGCGCGGAATCACAAAGGGCTTTGTATGATTCTCATTCTATAGTAACCGATCGCTTTCTAAGTTCAATGCCTCATCTGCGTGCCATATTTGGCTGTCCTGAATAAAGCACAATATGCTCAGAGTCCTTCGTGATGACTTGGGAAACTTTTTTGCCAATGGGTGGTTAAGCTCGAGCTAACCTAGCTAACGTACCTGGTGACAACGATTAATAGCTACTAATGCTTGTAACAATACTAATGATCTACGTTGATGACACTAGATCGCTTCATAACCCAGTAAAACTTGTATGTGATCACGGCGCAGCATGACATGTAATTACCAAGCCCTCCTCCCGAGCACTGTCAGTCCTCGCTCATATGTAGCAGTCTTAGACTTCCATACCTCACCCCCAAGGTGATCAGGTGATCCTATACCATACATATGTAGTTCAGACCGACTCAAATGTTATGTTGAATTGGAGCGATGGGTTTCCTCCGCTTAGTAAGAGAAAAAGGATAAAATAAAGAGATAAGAGATGAAGTGGGATACCTACCTACGTAAGGAGGATCGAGCACTAATAACGTTTGCCTGTTCGTTAGGCATAATTAACACAAATTTCGAAGGCAACCCCCGCGCTTGGAAGCCCAACTGCGGGTCCTGATATCTACCTGCACAGCTTTAGGTACTTTCATTACTTGGCATAGAGCTAGCTTTCCCTCCTTCTCGCCCACGAAGGTGAATCGATGAAGCACACGACTCTGTGACCCATGGCCTGAGCTGACCAAGTATTATCTACTACTAGTAAGGCGGTGTCGCTCTTGAACCCGCTGGGATCACGCAAAACTAAGGAAAATGAGGTAACGTCCCAGAGGTGATTTTCTTCCGCTCTGGCAAGGTACCTAAATATTTGCGCGCGCAGGGGGGCGTCAAGAGAGCCCTGCCCAAGGCCAGCACTAGAGAGGACAAAAATGTGGTTAATCTGTGGCATCCTGTGGCCATCGTCTTCCATACTACGAAGCCTCCCGTTCTCGAGCCTGGAGATATGGCCGCGGTTTTACGTTTTTTACTGCGTATTCATTCAATGAAACGGCCCCCGGGAGAGTGACCTGATTATTTGTCTTAGCTCAGCTCATCCAGCTTTCTCCGCTCCCAATGGCTAATTAGGTAGTCCCAGTATATCCCAAAAGAAAATTGTTGAACTTGGAAGCGCGTCATGGTAGCCATGTCAAATGATAGGTATTCTGTTAGGGGATGATTGAGCAAGCAAACTCGTTCAGTGTCAAGCACACTACCAAGTACGGCCTCCCCTCCCTTTTTGTTGTGTGTGGAACCAGACACGCAGCACCACCGCGACAGATACAAATTCATGAGAGTGGAGATGCTCATACTCTAGAATTGCAAAGGTGTACAGAGTAATTACATAATAGTAGTGTACTCGCAGCCGGGAGGGGGGATACCCCTGGAATCGAAAAGGTTCTGGAATCGGGTTGAGGTTGAGGTGTTAGACGTGGAGGGCAAGGGCAAGGAGTAAGATTGGGTCCTGGTTAGGAACATGAACGTACTAAGAGGGAACACGTCAATTCAATCTTCAGACAGGGGCATGCGGCTTTTTTTTTGCATGGTATGTTCAACGTTACGACATGTCTCGAATTTTTTTTTTTTTTTTTTTTTTTTTTTTTTTTTTTTTTTTTGGAAACCCCGACATATCAACAACCCACTAGGTGCCTACCTAGTCTAGGTAACTAGCAGGGTACACACTATCTCTTTCCCCATGATGAGAGCGAGTAAAACAGATCTCCGCTGAAAATCTTACCTAAAGTCCTTGAATAATCCAAGTTCTGGCATGCGAGATACCGATCTCAGAGCATCATGTTATTCTACAGGCTGTTTTTCTCCACAGCCCATCGAGTGACTGTTGGGCAACTCTACCACGCCTGGAGTCAGAGTATACTTGAATTCTGAAAGCTTTGGTTTTGCGTGGGATTTGTGAACCGGTAGCAGAGCCTGATGAGGCCGTCGGGTTTCCTGATACGAAGAACATTCCTGCCATCCAATACCGTCGGTCGGTGAACACACACCATCTACGCTCTAATACACAGGATGCTGTGCGGTACTGAGAGAAGTAGGCGTTGGACACAACTCATCTTGTCCGGCAGTTGGTAGCTCGCTCGCCGTATGGTGGAGTCGCGTGTCGGTCAATGAGTCTGGACCTCGTCGCGTTCGACGACTGTCAAGTCGGTGTGTGGCTCACATCTACTATGGTAGGGAGCCAAAGTTAAACCCCCTGCCTAGGTACCGACAGGGCTCTCTCGGAAAACCTCTTGTGCCACCAGTTTTTCCTGCCTGCGCCTGCCTGCGCTTGCCTGCGCCGGCCTGTCAGGCCCCCTGTTGATACCCAGACAGGGGGTCAAACTTACCCATCATACCATAGTATGTAGTGTAGTACGCAGCACTAGTGTAATCCGTACTCTATTGGCATGAAGGTCGATCTGGAGCGGGCCATTTTTGCACAATATCACATGGTTGACCCCGGATCGCAGCGGAGCGTGCGCGCTCTTCGCATGAAAAGGGGGTGTAATTGCCTGGCACAGAGTAATCCGTAGTGTACTCAAACCCTCGTCTCTCATCGAAATCCTTCAAAAGCTGTGCGGGGTTCATCCCTCGAAATTGGACCCACTCAACCCCAACTCCTCGCATCGCTGAGAGGACAAGGTCCAATGGAAAGGGAGGTTGGGGAAAGGATTTTACTTAAACCCGACAATCTACCGGGCATGTGACTAGAAGGAGAAGAGGATTCCCTAGTGCATCCGCCCAACATCGGTTCTTGGCAAGTGCGATGCCCGTTTCTTCACCGAATCCACCTCAAATTGTGGGCGAGGAGCAAGAGGGGCGGCTCCGGAGAGGGGAATTTTCCAAATGCGGGGAAGAGACCCGGGGGAGCTCACTCAGCACTGGAGAGAAAAAAAAATATCTGGGGTGGTGGTGGGGTTTGAGCTGGGGTACAAACACACCGTACGTAGCTCAGTACGAACACTGTAGCATGCCAACGGCGTCTCCAGGCGGGGGATTCCTGTCAACTTGCGAAACGGCTTCTCCGAGCCACCCACCGCCCGCTCTCGAAACATGCAGCACCAGGAACCAGGCACGGACCAAAGTACGTATGTCGTACCCGAACTAAAGGGCTTCTCCTCTCCTTGTCGCCCCTCTTGGGTTTTCTCTTGATAATCGGCGTCCGATCGGCCACTAAGGTGTAAATGTGCCCCGACCTTGGGCTGTGGCAGACGTCGGCAATCCAGAGAACAGCCTCGATTTCATCGGACCGATATCCCCACGCAACCCCAGACCCCGCGACCCCCGGAGCTCGCTGGAGCTCGCGTGAGCGTTTGAGCGGCAGGCTTGCTGAGACGTCAGCCAAGCCAAGGCCAAGAGTGCGGCACCGAGTGCCAATGCGGCGCGGCAACAATCTCTGCCGTGCCGGTGTGGGATACAACACTAGTGTACGGATTACACTAGTCTAGCGTGTCGTCAAGTGTACTAGTAAGGGTTCGGGGTTTCCTGAAAGGTGCGCAGAACGGGCAATCGTGGCGCGCGAAACAACAAAAGACTGATAGGCGATGCAAACGACCGTTGGAACTAGTCTCAGAAAAAAACAACAACAACAACATAGGTGGACTTGCCAGTCCAGACAAACGCAACACTAACGATCGGCAGAGCTAGCGCTATCCACAGTAGAGTTAGCGTCCGGATTACTCCTCTGTTCTCCGTATAATAAGCTCAAACAGGTATCAAGAGAGCTCCACAGAACAGCCGAGACAGATCCGCAGCCGCGTGCACGATATCGAGCAGCCTCAGCAGACCCTGCTGGCAGGGTAACGGTGGTGGAGTATAATCCGTACAGTGCTCGGACTTTTCGAGCTTGCCTGCCGGACTATCGGAGAACGGCACAGGAACCTTGCATGGTGCGATGGCGCACGCTAGCGCGCCGGGATGTGGTGCGGTCGTACACTACTGCGTACCTTGATTCGCCCCCGGACCCAGTGGTCAGGACCCCGAATTTGAACCTCTGCCAGGCTATGCGGCACCATTGGCGAGCTGTCGATCACTTTCATCTCCTGCCTGTTGCGGGGAGTTTGGGTGGGGCGGCCTTATGGCAAGACACAGCTCGCTATGTTGTTGACGAGTCGACGGGGCAGGCCACACCCACGCCACACGCGGCATGGTTGCACCGCACCTCAACGCCATGCATGGCGACAGCGGCCGATTGAGGTGGAATAACTAGGGTGCCGGGCCCAGCATTTTTTGCCCAGCTCCTTGGTTCTTGTCATTCTTGCCCTCTTGTCTCTTGTCTCATCATCTTCCTCTCCCGCGTCCCCGGTGAACGCTCTCCCGACGAGTCAAGCGAAGCGACACAGATCTCGGGCTTGCCCGTTTCACCCGCCAAAGAAGAAGAGGAAGCCTCCTTTCCCGCAGCCATGGCCGACAGCGGGAGCTCAGATAGCATCCGCCCGGGCAACGAGCAACCGTACGTGCCGGCTGCTCTGACCCATTTCCCTCCCGTCCTCGGAACGAGACCACGGCTAACACGACGGCCTCTTTGCCCTCCAACAGCAAGGGTGTTGCTGGAACCTCGCTCGAGAAGGGCTTCTCGCACACCGAACATATTAACCTCAACGAAAATCTCGAGGCCAGGTGAGTTTATATGATTGATAATTTAATTAGACCATGGTGAGCCGATGTGTGTGTAGCAGTTTCTCACTAACGCGTGCCCCTTCCCCCTCCCCGCGTTCAGGATCAAGAATCCCTTAGAAGGCATCCCTCGCGATGAGCTCATGAGCCGGGTCCATATTTTCGCCGAGGAGAAGGGCCTAACGGAGCATATTGAACTGCTGCGCAAGGGCGCCCTGGTGGCCCAGGACCCCGAGAACTTTGAAAACATCGATGGCGACGAGGCCCTGACCGAGGAGGAGAAAAAGGCCCTCCGCAAGGAGGTCGAACACAAGTGGCGCCTCCCTGCCAGGCTCTTCCTCACCATCATCACCTGCTCGATTGGTGCTGCCGTCCAGGGATGGGATCAGACCGGCACCAACGGCGCCAACATCTTCTTCCCGGACGTCTACGGCATCGGTAGCGACAGTACGCACGACACCATCCTGGTCGGCCTCCTGAACGCCGGTCCCTACATTGGCAGCGCCTTCCTCGGCTGCTGGCTGTCCGATCCCATCAACAACTTGTTTGGTCGTCGCGGCGTCATCTTCATCTCGGCTCACTTCTGCATCTGGCCCGTCATCGGCTCCGCTTTCTGCCATACTTGGCCGCAGCAACTGGCTTGCCGGCTTCTCATGGGCATAGGAATGGGCGTCAAGGCGTCCACCGTGCCCATCTACGCCGCAGAGAACTCGCCAGCCCTCATTCGCGGTGCCCTTGTCATGTCTTGGCGTGAGTTTCTCTTCCTGAGCTGGGATATTTGATAAACGCCGGGTCACGCTAACCAGAACGATTCAGAGATGTGGACTGCCTTCGGCATTTTCCTCGGAACCGCGATCAACCTCGCCGTCTGGAACACGGGCAAAATCAACTGGCGGCTGATGCTGGGTATGATGAGACCTGCCCCCATGTTCTCTTTCTCTGGCTCTCTCTTTTTCTAATCAAAGATTGCTAACACGCCATCCATCCGCCCAGGCGCCCCTTTCATCCCCGCTGTCCCTCTCCTCTGCCTGATCTACCTGTGCCCGGAGTCGCCTCGCTGGTACATGAAAAAGAATCGGTATGCGGAGGCCTGGAAGTCCATGGCGAAGCTCCGCCACCACCCGATCCAGGTCGCGCGCGACATCTTCTACATCCACTCTCAGCTCGAGATCGAGTTCCAACTCCTCCACGGCAGCAGCTACTTCAAGCGCTTCGTCGAGCTGTTCACCGTCCCCCGCGTGCGTCGCGCTACCCTGGCCGCCTTCACCGTCATGATTGCCCAGCAGATGTGCGGCATCAACATCATCGCCTTCTACTCGACCACCGTCTTCAAGGAGAACGGGTCGAGCGATTTCCAGGCCCTGCTCGCCTCCTTCGGCTTCGGCCTGATCAACTGGCTCTTCGCCTTCCCTGCCTTCTGGACCATCGACACCTTCGGCCGCAGGTCCCTGCTGCTCTTCACCTTCCCCAACATGGCCTGGACCCTGCTCGCCGCCGGCCTGTCCACCCTCCTGCCCGAGGGCTCGACCCAGCGCACGGCCGTCGTCGCCCTGTTCGTCTACCTCTTCGCCATGTTCTACTCGCCCGGCGAAGGCCCCGTCCCCTACGCCTACAGCGCGGAGGTGTTCCCCCTGTCGCACAGAGAGATCGGCATGGGCTTCGCCGTCGCCACCTGCCTGTTCTGGGCCTCCGTGCTGGGCATAACCTTCCCCTTCCTGCTCAAGAAGGCGGGCGTCGTGGGCGCCTTTGGCGTCTACGCCGGCTTCAACGTCGTCGCCCTGCTCATGATCTTCTTCTTCGTCCCCGAGACCAAGCAGCGCACCCTCGAGGAGCTCGACTACGTCTTTGCCGTCCCTACCCGCAAGTTCGGCAAGTACCAGCTGACCGAGGCCCTGCCGTGGTTCATCAAGCGGTGGGTGTTTTGGCAGCGCAAGGCCGAGCTCAAGCCCCTGTACACGTTTGACCATGCCAAGAAGGACGAGGGGGAAAAGGCGCAGGTGCGGGCGCAGTCGGGCTTGCTGGACGCTGAGGACAAGAAGGCCGATTTGGCGGTCGAGAACAAGAAGCTGGAAGCCCAGTAGATTAGAAAGCCGTGGGGTGTAGGGAGGTGTTATCTTGTGCCATAGCAAACGGTTTATGGTTCGCCTCTGCTATTAGTGTGTTTTCAAAGAAGAAGGGAGGGGGGGGCGGAGGGTCGGATTATAGGGAGTAGGGTTGGGTTCGGTTGGGATTGCCACGGTAGCCGTGTCAGGTACGGCCTCGCAGGTCTCCGGACTGATGATCATTCAATTTTTCTCTACTTCTTGCCTACGGGCCCCAAGTACGTTTGGGAATATAACTAAGGATATTCGCGACGGCAATTGCCGCTGCCCATAATCAGTCAGTCCCGTGCTTAGCCAAAGTCAGTCTGCTTGCTTGTGGTTGTGAGTCTGTTTGAATGTAAGCATAAAACATGGAGGTCAGACCTCTGGCCGCCTTGCCTTCTTTGTGGGGGGCGGGGGGCAAACGTGTTCCGTTGGTAAGCTCTCTTTGATATGAATAGTTATTGGACGTCTAGCAAACATCGCTACTGTTTTAGGAAGCGAAACGTTTGGGTGTAGGCAAGTGACAGAAAAAGGCCCCGGAGAGTCTAAGATGGATTCACACTACCGTTTATGCTGCGATTGCCCATCCTAGTTGTTAGACAATTAGGGACAACATGTGTGTGTTTGTCCAAGCTACATGCCTTGATCATGCCTTGATCATGCCTTGATCATTGTGATTTCGTAAGATGGCCCTGGGACGTGGTCATTTACAGTATCAACCCTCTCGGGATCCTGTTTTATATAATAGCGTATAAATGAGACGACGGCCTAAGGAATCTTCGTTCTCACCTTACTCTATCTTCGATCCGCTATTAGATATAATTGGATCCCACAGTAATTAAATTCAGAACATTCTTCACCACGCCCTTCCACGACTAATTTCTTAATATAAGTCGGACCCCCCATCAATGGAATACCCCATCAATGGAACACTTGGCAAACCTTGGCACCTATACCCACCTATTATCTTCAACCTTCTATACAACAGTCTGTTCAACCTACTACAATACAGGAAGCCATTGAATCCACACTTTCTGAGCCGCTTTCTTTAGCTACAGGGTCCTCTACACGGCCGGCTTCAACCTGGGCCTGGTGGATCTGTTTAATCGTAGCAAACTGCTCGTTCGGATCCGTAACTACCCTCTTCCTCTTTGACGGCCGAGCTGCTTCTAACTATGCCTTTAGAGCTTCGTTTTCCTATTGTAACTAGGCTAGTTAAAAGTCCTTCTAGTCGAATGCTTTTTTAACCTTCCTAAATAGGAGCCTATGTATAGAGAGATGCTAAGTCTTGGTGGCTAGGTTGATTAGCTAACTATATAAGTCTAACCTCCTCTATAGTATATTAAAAAATAGATTAACGGCTCCTTTTAAAGGCTAGGAGTATTAAATAGGTTCTAGAGTCTATATAGAAGTTAGCTATTTGTTGGTATTAGCTATATTATTAGAATTTTCTAATAGAAGTCTGCTTATTAGGGGTTTAGCTATATAAACTAGCTATAACCCTAATACCCTCTATCCTACTTTAATATTCTAGGCTATAATAGCCTCTTTCTAAGCTTTTATAATATATTTAATTATTAACTACTTGCCTAGAACTATTAAATTAGTCTAGGAAGTTATATTATTAAGGAGCTTCTAATATATATACTTTAGAAGGGAAAAGACTAATAAATCTAATAGTTAGAGGTATAATATACTAGCCTTATAATATCTATAGATAAGTGTATAATATTTTATTTAACTACCTTAAGGAAAGAAAGAGGAGAAAGTAAGTATAGGTATCAAAAGGGGGTTCCTTTTCTTAATATAGGGTATATATATATACTTTGGTTAAGGCCTAGTTAGGCATTAGGTTAGAGCCTAACTAGGTCCTAAGTATATACCTTACAAATGCCTTATAAATATATATAGGTCTAGTCTAAAACCGGGTATAGCCTATTATTGATTAGCCTAGGTAGAGCCTAGGCCTATGATATACCCCCCCTCTTTTTCTAGTTAGATGTTTAGGTAGGTCTACCTGGTATTATTATAGTGATAGGTCCTATATATACTAGTAGTCTATATATATAGTCTAGCTTTATTTAGGTCCTATATAGGTCCTAGTCTTTGTTTTGATATCGTATAGGTCCTAGCCTTTATTTAGGTTCGAAGTAGGGCCTAGTCTTTGTTTAGGCCCTATATATACTCCCCTAGCCCTACTCTCTAAATGTATATAAATTCCTCCTCTTCCTCCCTCCGACTCCTATTTCCTTCCTTTTATAACCTATATACTCCCCCCCTTGCCTCTACCTACCTATATACTATTCTATTGCCTATACCTATATTATACCTCTAAAAAATTTTTTTTATTTAGAATGTTAATTACCGTTAGCTTACTTGGTAATAGTAGTAGTAGCTACTATCCTAATAGTAATAAGAACGAAGATTATAGTATAAGTTTTCCCTCTATTTTCCTAACTATAGTTATAATATATATATCCTAGGTCCCTACTAACCGCTTACTTTTAGTATAAGAACTAGAACATTTCCCTTAGTAGGTTTACTATTAAGGGTAACTCCTCTAATAAAGAGTTTAAACTCTAGCCTAAAAAGTTATAATATTATTTAAATTATATTTACTATATTCTAAGTAATAATAATGTTATATATCTTCCTAGCTATAGTATATCTTATATAATATATTATTATTATTATTATTATTATTAGTCCTACACTACTATACTAATAAGCATGCTAGAGCCTCTCTAGTGATATATAAAGGAAACTATATCTAATAGGCTAGATAAAAACCTCTATCCCTCCTTCGATACCCAATCTAGAATACTAATACACTATAAAGAAAAGGAGAAGTGGCTAGAATAGCCCTATAGAGGTCTTACCTCCTAGTCTAGCCTCCTCGTAAGGTAGTATTCTAGAAGCCTCCCTAGGTCTATTAGCCACTATAGAACCCTCCTTACCAAACGATAGTTATAGGCCCCTATACCCTATAAAACGAGGTCTAGGTCCCTTTATAACTATATCTCTTAGGATTCCTACATTCGGCTTCTTAGTAGGTTCGGGCACTAGATAACCAGGTGCTCTATAGTCTCCCTCCCTTGGCTATAGGTATAGTAGGGGGTACTAACCCCTAGGACTTAGACCCTAAAAAGGAAGTCACAGAGGCTAATAGCCCCTGTACGGGCCTATACTAGTAGGGAGCTCTAGGCCTTCGTTAGGCCCTAGTGCCTTTATAGGCCTTCCCCTATAAAAACTAGGCGCGGGGGGTCCTTGTCCGATACACGCTATATCCTCCTACCGGCTTAGTCGGCCCTCTAACGGTTGCTCTAGCTAGCTACTATAGCTAGCTCTATAGCCTATAGCCTCCTCTATAGGGTCTGTAGGGGGGGTTAACCCCCTCTATAGCCTTCCTAAACCTACTACCGGACTATCGACCTTGTTACCTCTAGGGCTATAGGCTTCGGCTCCTAGCCCCTTACCCCAGTCCTTCTCTTCCGGAACCTCTAGCTAAGCCTATTATAGGCCTATTAGATAAGAGCCCTTATAGGGACCCAGGGGGCCTCTAGGCCTGCCCTAGTCTATAGGAGTAGCTAGTCAAGTTTAGCTTTAAAGTCGGCTAACCTCTTATTAAGATAGAGGTTAAGGGGTAGTACCTAGGCCTCTGTTTTAAGGTAGTAGATAGGGGTAGCCTTATAGGCCCTAGTAACTACCTAAAGGGCCTTATACTAGGCCTTTAATAGTTCCCTAGTAGGGCCTTCTAGCTTGCCCCCTGGCTTGGTAGGCTTATAGAAGTTTAAGGCCCTATAGGTTAGGGCGCTATAGATACACTTAGTATAGACCTTATAGGCCTATAGTAGGCTAGGGCCCTAGGTCTTTGTAGCAAGCCTAGTTAGGGTAAACTCCTAGGTTTCTAGCTTCTTAGCTACCTTTATATAGTAGGGGCCTTACTATAGCCTCTAGTCTAGCTAGACCCTTAGGAATCTAGCCGACTTTAAAGGGGCTATAGTAATAGTACCCCCTCTAGGCTGTAAAAGCTCTAGTAGCTACGACTACTATTTCCGGCCCCTATTAAAGTAGATAAGTTTATACTTTTCTAAGGCAAAGGCTATACCCTAGGTCCTTACCTACTATAGGTAGGCCTTCTAAGCCCTTTATAGCTAATTGTTATAGGCCTCCTTGGCCTTCCTAAAGGCTAGAAGGTTAGTATTATCGGTAAAGCCTATTAAACTAACTATAGGGCTAGCCTAGTAAATGGCCTAGTAGAGGGAGGCTATATAGAGGATAAATAGTATAAGGGAGAGGGGTAACCTCTAGGGGACCCTAGCCCTTACTATTATATCCTCTATTTCCTAGCTATCGAAGTAAAGGATAGCTACCCTATCCTATAGCCACTTCCTGACCTAGACTACTAGCCACTTTGGGAAGCCCTAGCTCTATAGGGTAGCTAGTAGCTAGGTATAGTTAATAGTATTAAAAGCCCCTAAGATATCGAGCTATAGGAGGGAGGTAGCTACCTTATACCTTTAAGCCTCCTAAACCTAGGCCGTAATAAGCTAAATAGCTAGTTTAGTAGACCTATATTCCCGGTTACCTATCTACTTAGCTAGGAGGAGCCTATAGGCCTCTATAATAGCCGTTACCTTCTAGGCTACTATAGCCTCTAGTACCTTGCCTACCATTAGTAGGAGCGCTATAGGCCTATAGCTACCTAGGGTAAAGTAGGCTTATAGGGGTTTACTAGGCTTATAGAAGATTACTATCTTAGCCCTTTTAAACTAGGCTAGGAAATAGCCAAGCTATAGGCTCTCTAAGACTAGTTTAGCTAGTATCTAGTAGAGCGGCTACCTATAGGCCTTTAGTAGGCCTATAGGGAGGAGGTCCTCCCCTAGGGCCTTCTATAGGGCCGCTCTAGCTAGTACTATTCTAACATTACCTACTATAACCTCCTAGCTTATTTCGAACTTCGGCTCCTAGTGGTTATTTAGGTCTAGGTTATTAATATCTAATAGGTCTATTTCTAGGTTTAGAAAGAACTTGTCGGCTAGTACCCTAGCCTTCTATTAGTAGGTTATAAGCCCTCCTTCAAAGGCTAGGAGCTTTAGAGGGTCGACCGGTAGATAGCTTTATAGCCTTGTCTACCGTTCTAGCCTCTATAGTAGGTCTAGTTAGTTAGTTACCTCCTATAGCGTAGCCCTCTAGCTCTTGGTCTTCGTAGCTATAATAGTCCTAGCCTAGTCCTATAGGGCCTGCCGAAGTGCCTCCTATATATAGGGGTTTAGGGTGCCCCTATAGGCCCTCTCTACCTCCTTAGCCCTCTTCCGGGCCTCCTAAACCTCCTTCGTCTACTATTAAGCCTATTTACCACCCGTGCTAGCCTTCTTTACCAGAGCCGAGACCGTGGCTATCTCCTTAAGGGCCTCTATAAGCCTATCGAAGGCCTGTAGAAGCTCCTCTAGGCCCTAGAAGATAGGCCTGGCTAGGGCTAACGCCTACCTACCAAGCCGGAGTAGGAGGTAGGCCGCCTCGGCCCGTATGACTTCCTCGTCTAGGCTCTTCTAGTCCCACCCTTTAATAGCTAGTATAGGCCTGTTAGTCCCCTAGAGGGAGACGTTTAGGGCCTGTAGGTAGTGGTCGGATTTCCTATGTTCCGCGATATCCCTATAGTTCGTTTCTAGTCTAGCCGAGGCCTAGAATAGGTCTATCGTAGAAGGCTAGCTACGTTAGTCCCCTTAGGGGGCCCTGGTGATCTGGCTATATAGCGTTCGTAGGTCGAGGTCCTACTAGTCTATATAATATATTATTCTACCTATAATCCTTATATTTAGGACCTATAGTTATAGGCAAATAACCTATATTTATATATAGGTATTTATAAGATTATATACTATTATAATAAGGGTATAGCCCTAGAGACCCCTCCTTAGCTAAAGACTATAACCTATAGTATATATAAGGTAGTCCTTATACTTATATTCTCTGCCCTAGTATATTCTTTTATTATAATTATAGAGGCTATATAGGCTAACTGCTCCCTTGCCTAGCTTGCCTTTTCCCCTACCTAGGCTATTACCTCCCGTCGCTATAGTGACGATTATACTATAATCGCCCTCCCCTATACTCCTACCTACTATAATAATAATATCCTAGCTACCTCTAACCCTACCCCTACCCTATAAGCTACTAGGTAGCTTATACGATATACTATTATATAAAATGATACTATACTATACTAGATATAGTATATAAATGAAAATATATCGACTCTAGTCGACACTAATACTACCCTCGTTACCTATATCTTAGGTATACCTTTACCTATGTCCTAAGCCTATTAAGCTACTGCTATACATCCCGCCTCTATCCCTATCGACTTTAACTACGCCTATATATACTACTCTAATTCCCTAACCAAGTACGTGTTACACCTGGTCTATAACTATAAGGAGCCTGCCCCCCTTGCTCCTAAGGACCCTATAAAAGAGGAGGAGGAGGATAAGTATTTAGAGAAAGATAAGGAGTAAGTATATAGTATATTATTATTATATATTTATCTTATAATTAGCTTAGTTAGTATATCTATAACATGGCTACCGCCTATCTACCCTAGGTTTACCTATATATATAGAAATTTTAGATTGTTTACTTATATATTCTTCTATATTTTCTCTTCGTAACCGGCCTATTATTTAAGTATATATCCCCCTATTCCTGTTTAAAAGCGTTAAGCGCTTTAATATTCTCTAAGTTTTCTAGTAATTCCTAAGTTAGGGTATTATATCCCTTTTACTTTACTAATATATTATAGCAGTTTCCCCTCCCCCTTATGTTCCTAGCTACAAGAATCACTTCTACTTTATATTCTTCTTATAATAATCTATCCTATAAAAGTTCTAATATTAGGCTAGGGTAGGTATCTAATATATATTATAAAGGGAGTAAGTTAGATATAGTACGCTTAACTAGATTAATATAGAAGGTAAGGTATAGGCCCTAGGAGATATCTAAAGTAATAGTTAGTAATATTAGTACTATTATTATTCTATATTTGGCATTAACCTAATCGAGCTTCTAACTTAGGCAGTTAATTTTAATATTATATAGGGATAACTATACTTTATTCCCTACCTTAAACCTTTTAACTAGACGTCGAGATCGATTAGCATTTTCTTATTAGCATTACTATATATACGCGATAGTAGCTTAGGTCTACTCTACGTCCTCTTTTAGGTAGCGTAAGAAGTTAATAGCTTTCCCTTATAGGGTCGAAGTAGGAGCGTCTAGGAGATCGGTAAACTAGATAGGACTTATATCGTAGCTATAGAGGAGGTAACTTATGCTCGTTTTAGTTACTATTAAATTATAGTTATTAATTATAAACTAGTATACTAGAAGATGTTTAGGCTAATTATACTAGGCAAAGGATATAATAATCTATAGGATAGTCTATACCTCCTAGTTAATATATTTTATACCTCTATCTATCTAGGAGTAATAGGCTATCGATAGTAACTATTTGATCCTAATAATCTTATAGAGAGAAGTCTATAATTGACTAAGCTAGTCCGAGCCGCGATCGGTAATAATCTATATTAGAAACCTATAGAACCGTTACTATATATCCTAGAACTAAAGCGTATATACTTTAGCTCTTATCGAGGATATAGCCTCGAGCTAGACGTATTTCGATAATCAATTAGTAATCACTATAAGGTAATAGGGTAAGTTCTTATCTTATACTAGGAGGTCGATTATAAAGTCGATAAAAATCTACTTCTAGAAGTAGTTAATAATAGGTAGGGGTTAGAGGAGTCCTTATTATAATTATTATAATACCTTAGCCCTCTAATATATATAATAGTTCCTTATAAACTGCTTCGTATCGGAGGATATAAGGTCCTAATAATAGTCCTGTTAAAGTATCTTAAATAACCTATTCCTCTTTAGATAACCTAATATAGGAGAGTTATAAATACGTTAGAAGATAGTAGTAGTAAGTGGTTCCTATATAGGGAGCTAAAGTCTCCCCTAAAACTAAAGAGCGCCTTATATACTTAAGGAATAGTCTATAATCTAGGTTTATATTATATTTACCTCCTTAGGGAATTTCTAGGCCCCCTCTTAGATAGCTTAGAGCCGATATATATAGTGTTTGTCCTTAAGGACTCTCTTATCCTAAAGGGCTATAAGCAAACTATCTATAAAAATACTACTCCCCTTAGATAGGTTAGGCACTTCTAGTAACTCTAAGGTAATAAAGGTATCTAGCTAGATAGTAGGAAGAAGTTATATAGTATATTATAAGTCTTTAGGGAAGTCTTATTCGCGATAGGATAAGGTATTAGGATAAGATACCTATAATCTAGGACAATAGTAGAGCTCGAAGTTAAAGTAGGAGAGTATCTTAGCCTATCAGGCTTATCATTTACTAATCAGACAGGGCCGAGTAAAATACTTAAGGTTCTTATAATTAGTTAGGATTTAGAAAGAGGTTATAATACTATAGAGTTCTACTAACTAGGCCTTTAGGTAGGAGATAATTATAAGTAATTCCTTATTATAGATTATATAATTCCTTTTAGCTAGGGTTAATTTTATAGAATAATAGGCTATAGGATATAAAACCTTATTCTCTCCTTACTAGGAAAGACATCCCCTAAGGGCTATTCCGGAATAGTCTACCTCGAGAACTATCTCTTACTCGAGGTCCTATTATACTAAGATTGGCTCTAAGATAAAGGCTATCTTAAGGGTATTAAAGGCCTCCTATTCCTCCTTTCCCTACCGAAATAAGGTATTCTTATAGGTTAATTATATTAAGGGTATAGTCATCTCGGAGAAATAAGGAATAAAGTCATAGTAGAAGTTAGCAAACCCTAAGAAACTCTATACCCCCCGAACCTTCTATAGTACCTCCTAGTTATAGATAGTAATAAGCTTCTTAGGGTTAAGACAAACTTAGGTACTAGCCTTAATAATATAGCTAAGGTATTTAACTTCTTTTATAGCAAATATATACTTCTTAAGGTCAAGAGTAAGCCCTACCTTCTATAATCTCTAGAGGACCTCTCTAACCTATTTTATATAATCCTTTCTATTACCTACTATATATATTAAGATATTATTAAGGTATACCATTACGAAGTCTCTAAGCGTTAAGCTAAGAGTATTATTAATATATTATTAAAAGGTTATAGGTATACTAGCTAAACTAAAGGGGTAGATTAACTACTTAAAGAGCCTAAACTAGGTTTAGAATACTATTAAGTGTTTATCTCCTTCTATAATTCAGATATAGTAGAAGGCCGCTCTAACGTCTAGCTTTGTAAACTACCAGGCCCTTACTAAGGAGTAGAGAGTCTCCTTAATTAATAGAAGGGGGTACTAATCTTATTTTATAATCTTATTTAAGGCCTAGTAATCTATATAGAATCTCTACCCCCTATCTACCTTCTTTACTAAAAGGATAAGAGTAGTAGCTAAGGAAGAACTTACTCGAATCTAACCCTTATCTAATAGATTAACGACCTATTTCCGGACCTCTAATAGGTGATCTCGTAGCATATTATAAAGGGGTCCCTGAAGGAGTTTAGGAACCTTCCTATTAGGACCCTCTTTTAACTTAATATAATGGTTAGTAGCGCTATAGTATAGGGGTAATCTATTAGTCTTCTCCTTATTAAAGAGATTAGTAAAGTTATAAAGCTCCTTAGGTAGAGTTATCTCTAGTTCTAAGTAGTTACTCCCCTTTTCTATTATACCCCTATTAAGTTTATACCTTAATTCTAAGATAGTCGTCATTTCCTAAATGCTTATAATTAGGAAGGTATTAGAAGTCTTCCTTTTCTATACTCTCTAAACTAAGCCTATAAAAACTATACCTATAATTTAGGAGATTCCTATCTTTCTAATTTATAAAGAGACTTCCTAGATAAATAGTCCTAGCTATACCCTAATCTCTAGGATACTAATACTTATATCTAGTTTAACCTCCTAATACTCTATCTATAGAAGTGTTATAGGCCTAGGCTCTACCCGGGCTAATCGATAACAGGCTATACCTGGTTTCGGATCGGACCTATATATATTTGTAGGGCGTTTATAGGGTACATGCTTAGGACCTGGTTAGGCTCTAACCCGACGCCTAACCAGGCCCTAACCGGAGCATATATACACCCCCTATATTAGGAAAAGGAACCCCCCTTTCGATACCTATACTTACTTTCTCCTCTTTCTTTCCTTAAGGTAGTTAAATAAAACATTATACACTTATCTATAGTTGTTATAAGGCTAGTATATTACATTTTAACTACCTTCTAGTTAATAATAATCCTCCTAAGCAAACGACTGGTAACAAAGTTATAGCGGAATCTAGGATATATACGCCCTCGAGCTTAGTAGAGTTATAGGAACTTGTCTACTCCCTCTAAATGGCAGTAGTATAGTAGAACACTATAATCAACTCCCTCTAGGCGTCC
The DNA here is from genome assembly GCF_042370625.1 of Thermothelomyces heterothallicus. Taxonomy (NCBI): domain Eukaryota; kingdom Fungi; phylum Ascomycota; class Sordariomycetes; order Sordariales; family Chaetomiaceae; genus Thermothelomyces; species Thermothelomyces heterothallicus. The sequence continues at coordinate 5,705 of NW_027192575.1, read as the reverse complement.
TAGACTTAGCCTATATTAACCTCTGACTTAGTTAGGATATCTCTAGAGAGATAGTAGCCTTAAAGGCAGCGCCTCCTAACTAGGGAACCTTTTAATAGTAAGAAGGAACTTTTTATAGCTTAGAAAAGTACGATAGAATATATCCTTATAGCGGATAGAGACTTTATTAATTCTAACTATAATTAGTAGGTTTTTATCTAGGGAAACCTAATATGATAGGTTTAGACCTAGGTTATAGTATACTATGAAACCGTAGGCCTAAAGATTAGATATAACCTAGCTTAGTTTCTCTAATACCTTAAGAGTGTCTTTTCTAACCCTTATAAGAAGATAGTAGCCCTATTAGAGCTCGAGTTTTTATAATATAGAGATAATAAGCTATTCTCTACCTTTATTATCTAGTTTAAGGTAAAACTCTCGAAGGTAGGTAGTCTCCTTTAGAATAACAAGATACGTCTAATTAAACTATAATAATACCTCTCTCCGAGACTTAAGTATATAGCTATTAGATAAGGAATTCCCTAAGATAATTATATAGTAATAGTAGAGAGATACTATAAACTCGCGATAGACCTTAAGGCTCTTTACCTAGACAATAGATACTAGTAGATATAAAGATAATAGGTAATATTTAAGCTATAGAGAGAGAAGGATATAGATAGGGATATAACGATAACTAGTATTAACTCGGTATAAACTAACCTATAAAAGAAGGGTCTTAGTAAGGACTAACCAAAGGGACGTAGAGAAGACGTCCTAAGGGCAAAATAGGTTAACTAGGAGGTATATATAGTACGATAGGTAGCTAGAGCGTATATCTAATATAAATAGAAGGGTTACTTTATTACTAAGTGTAAATATACCCCTACTAGAAGACTAGTATAGTAGAACTAGCTAAGGGCTAATATTTATACCCTAGAGGCTAAGGAAGAAAGAGAGGATAGTAACTAGTCTGACGAGGAAGATAGGGAATAGGGAAAAGAATAGCCCCCGAGTAAAGTCTTATAAGGGGGCTAGAAGACTATAACCATTAGGAAAGCGAGTTTGTAGAGATTAGTAGGAGAATAGATAAACCCCCTTTTCTTATTCTAGTCTTCCTTAACTCTACTAGCTTTATAAATGCTTAAGTAGATAGTAGATATTCTAACTATAGTATTATTAGTAAAAGGATATATTAGAAGCTTAGATTCGAGTAAATTAGTTTGTTAACCCCTTATACCCTTAGTACTATAATAGGGGTATATCCTAACTAGAAGATTACTTAAATAGTCTATATTATAATAGATATTAATAGATAGAAAAGTTAGGCTATATTCTATATAGTCCCTAGACTAATATAAGATATTATATTAGGCCTTCTATAGATAGAATATTAGAAGGTTAAACTAGATATAAGTACTAGTATCCTAGAGATTAGGGTATAGTTAGGACTATTTATCTAGGAAGTCTCCTTATAGACTAAAAAGATAGGAATCTCCTAAATTATAGGTATAGTTTTTATAGGCTTAGTTTAGAGAGTATAGAAAAGGAAGACTTCTAATACCTTCTTAGTTATAAGCATTCGGGAAATAATAACCATCTTAGAATCGAGGCGTAAACTCGATAGGGGTATAAGAGAAAAGGGGAGTAGCTACTTAGAACTAGAGGTAACTCTACTAAAGGAGCTCTATGACTTTGCTAACCTCTTTGATAAGGAGAAGGCTAGTAGTTTACCTCCTTACTATAGCGCTACTAACTACTATATCAAGTTAAAAGAGGGTCCTAATAGGAAGATTCCTAAACTCCCTTAGGGACCTCTCTATAATATACTATAAGCTTACCTATTAGAGGTCTAGAAATAGGTCATTAATCTATTAGATAAGGGATAGATTTAGGCAAGTTCCTCTTTAGCCGCTACTCCTATCCTTTTAGTAAAGAAGGTAGATAAGGGATAGAGATTCCATATAGACTACTAGGCCCTAAATAAGATTATAAAGTAGGATTAATACCTACTTCTACTAATTAAGGAGACTCTCTACTCCTTAGCTAGGGCTTAGTAGTTTATAAAGCTTAATATTAAGGCAGCCTTCTACTATATCTAGATTATTATCACAGAAATATACATGCAGATGCCGCCTAGGCCACCAGCACAGACGGGCCAATCAACCGAGGGAATGGAAGGACCAATCACAACATGGGAAGCATTGTGATCACTACGTTCACCAGTGATCAGGGTGATCACCACCATACGCTCACTCACGATCACCGCGATCAGGAGTAATCACCAGGGTTATATAAATATATAGACAGTCACTCGTTATAGTGGACTCTAGGAGTTCACCAATGATAGCAATCATAACCACAGTACTCATACCAAGCATCGCTAACTACTATGCGAGATAACTTTAGTGTTGTTATAAACCTTTCGGCTTTACCGAATCCCTTAGACGACTTGTATATTTGTCCCGCATCACTCACCTTCGTCTGAACCCTTTTAGAAGAAGTCTAGGTTAGGTTCGTCACACGTTGCTATCACTCCCTTTGTTCTGTCATGGTTCAGAACGGAGGTGACTTCGACCTCGACATCGATATAGCTACTAACGTTACGGCCGAATAGCTACTCGCCTAGCTTGGTCAACTCCAGTAGCGAATCTAGGAGTTAGACTAGAGAGATAAGGCTGCTTAAGCTCGAATCAGGGAACTCGAGAACGGCGAAAAGCACTCGTAGAAACTGGTCAACGAGGCCTACGCCAAAATCAAGGCGCTCGAGACTGCCAAAGCAAGCCGTATCAAGATCGAACTACCTAGTAAATACAGAGGAACTAAGGAGGATCTCGTAGGGTTTTTGATAAACCTCCGATCCTACTTCCGGCTTAATGATAACAAGTTTCCGGACGACAAAGCCAAAGTCCTCTATATAGCTATAAGATTAGAGGGCAAGGTACTTAGATGGTTCGAACCTACGTGGAATAACTACCTTACTAAGGAAGACGAGGACGACCGAGACGCCTTTATATAGGTAGTCTTCCGATCCTACGACCGTTTCGAAGAAGAGCTTCGGAAGGTCTTTGGCGACAAAGACGAGAAGATTTACGTGTAAGAAAGGCTCGCTAATCTCCGACAGACTAAGTCAGTAGCCTCCTATGCCGTATAGTTTAGATAGGATATACTTAAGTCTTAGCTTAATGACAAGGCATTGATATAACTGTTTTATAACGGCTTGAAGGAAAAGGTTAAAGACGAGCTATATAAGTACGACCGGCCTGAAACGCTAGACGAATATATCGTATAGGCCATCAGAATCGACGATCGGCTCTATATACAAGAATAGCAGAAACGAGGTCGAATGAACAGAACCATGGTTAAGGCTAACGATAAGAAAAAGCGAGCGTACGTCAGTACCTTATATAGGACGCATCCTAGAGCTATAGATATAGACGTAGCATAGAAGCAGGACAAGAAAAAGACGGCTAAAGACAAGCCTAATGCTACCTACTATAACTACGGAAAGAAAGGACACTATAAGCGGGAATATCAAAGCCCGAAGAAAGATTAGAAACTAGTCCCGGGAAAGGAAACTACGGTTATCGACAAAACTAAGGATATCGTCGAAGTAGTAGCCACGAGCTATAAAGACAGAGATAGCGACACGGACAGTCTTAAACACGATAATAACGGCAGAAACGAATAGACGCCATACTCCGAACTAGTCACTATAGACCCCAAGACAGGCATTACCAAATAGGATACGGCAGGGGAGTATACGCCACTGATTTCGATTCTCCTAGCCTTAAGGCAATGGGGTTTTACGGTCACGTAGAGACAGGATAGATCGTAGACGACCGACACCTAAGGAGTCGACCGACCCGGACCGAACATCTTGTTCCTTTAGGAACGGATCGAATGGTATCGTAACGAAGTCTTCCGGCTTAATACGGAGTTGCGCGAACGAGATAGACGCTTGACTCGACTCGCCTAGTAGAGCGACGAGATAAGGGACGAAATGAGGGAACTCTGATATATCGTAGAAACTATCAAAGGGGAATAGCCTATAATATATGATAGACCCGATAGTTACACCGCGTACTTTGATAATTAGCAACTTAGCTACGACGTATAGAACCTGGAGTACCAGTTTATACGCGTAAACCGCGGAAAAGATAAACGTATATAGGAAAGCTACTAGAAGAAATATTCCTACCTTAGTATTAGGGTACCTACGGTCTATATATAGTAGGAAGGATTCGGAAAAGAATTTTAATATCTTCTAAGCAACGCTACATGACTATACCCTCAACATAAGGTATATATATAAGTGCCCTAGTTCTAGTGTATAGTATACAAATGCCGATACCACTTCCACGACAAATTCGAAAACAATCACTAGCCAACCTAATAGGAAAATAGGGACAGAAGTTTACGCCCTATAGAATAGGTCTACGACGTGGGAAATAGAGCGGCCGAATTACTCTAGAAGATCGAAACCCGGAGTCTAGAAGGTATCACAGTAGTTCCGAGGCGAGCCTGGCCTAGGCACTACGGAACGGGACGAGATACATAGGACTCATGCTGGAGCAACGATTGTCTCTATCACGCGGACGAAAAGAAATCGCGAATTCGGGAGCTTTAGATGAAGCTATAGACTACATGACGAAAAGCAGAACAGACCTAATAGTGGGAAGCTGTAAGCACTTAATGGCTCACGGAAATAAGAACGATTGACGAAGCCGCTATTAGCTAAATAATCGAAGAGGTTAGCACCGACCTAGGAAACGGGTTAGGGCCCTTCAAGGGGCCCGAAAACCATTAATGCCTATATAGTAGCGAGTAGTAGCGTAATATAGGAGGAACTGGCATAAGAAACCACTATATCAAGACCTCCCGACAGAAATATAGGAAATCGCTATAATCTTTGGACGACGATAGCAAGACAAGCGACTATAGATAACGGCACAATAGAAGTAGCACGAAATACTCGTACTAGTAGATAATAGAGCAGAGATGAACCTAATTTCGCCGACACTTGTAAATTAGCTACGAATACCCTAGAGAATAAAACGGAAGTATAGTATAGTCAAAGGGCCATTCCTAATACAATAGGTACGTAGGGAGACCAAACCAATCGACATTACTATGGCAGGGAAGACTATAGTAGTCGTATTTAGCATTATAGACATAGGCGACAACAAAGACATGATACTAGGACTACTATAGCACGAAGACTACGACCTGGACATTAGCTAGAAGAATGGTAGCTACCTACGACCCCGAACGGAGTCGTATTTGACTAGCGAGATAGGGAGCGCGCAAGGATCGCAAATAGACGATGCTCAAGGGAAGGCATGTCCTAAGGATCTATGTGACGAACCCAACTCAGACTTCTTCTGAAAGGGTTCAGACGAAGGTGAGTGGTGTGGGACAAAGGTGCAAGTCGTCTGAGGGATTCGGTGAAGCCAAAGGGTTCACAACAACACTAGAGTTGTCTCGCACAGTAGTCAGCGATGCTTGGTATGAGTACTGTGGTTATGATTGCTATCACTGGTGAACTCCCAGAGTCCACCATAACGAGTGACTATCTACATGTATATATAATCCTGGGATCACTAGCGGTCGTGGTGATCCTCCGTACTGGCTCACCTGGCTCACGTCGTGAGCCAGTGATCCTCTGCTGGGATCGTTTCTTGCCAAGTGTGATCCTGTCCTGATTGGTCCATCATTCTTCGGCT
>NW_027192574.1:791014-876996 GCF_042370625.1 Thermothelomyces heterothallicus | reverse complement strand
TTCACCGAATCCCTCAGACGACTTGCACCTTTGTCCCACACCACTCACCTTCGTCTGAACCCTTTCAGAAGAAGTCTGAGTTGGGTTCGTCACAGGCTACCATTCTTCTAGCTAATGTCCAAGTCGTAGTCTTCGTACTATAGTAGTCCTAGTATTATATCTTTATTGTTACCTATATCTATAATGCTGAATACGACTGCTATAGTCTTCCTTACTATAGTGATGTCGATTGGTTTGGTCTCCCTATGTACCTATTATGTCAGGAATGGCCCTTTGACTATACTATGCTTCCGTTTCATTCTCTAGGGTATTTGTAGCTAATTTATAAGTATTGGCGAAATCAGGTTTATCTCTGCTCTACTATCTACTAGTACGAGCATTTCGTATTGCTTCTATTGCGCTATTATCTATAGTCGCTTGTCTTGCTGTCATCGTCTAAAGATTATAGCGATTTCCTATATTTCTATTAGGAGGTCTCGATATAATAGTTTCTTACGCTAGTTCCTCCTATATTACGCTACTACTTGCCACTATATAGGCGTTAATGGTTTTCAGGCCCCTCGAAGGGCCCTGACCCGTTTCCTAGGTCGGTGCTAACCTCTTTGATTGTTCGGCTAATAGCAGCTTCGTCGATCGTTCTCATTTCCGTAAGCCATTGAGTGCTTACAGCTTCCTACTATTAGGTCCGTTCTACTTTTCGTCATATAGTCTATAGCTTTATCTGAAGCTCCCGAATTCGCGATTTCTTTTTGTCCGCGTGATAGAGATAATCGTTACTCTAGCATAAGTCCTATATGTCTTGTCCCGTTCTGTAGTGCCTAGGCTAGGCTCGTCTCGGAACTATTGTAATACCTTCTAGACTCCGGGTTTCGATCTTCTAGAGTAATTCGGCCGCTCTATTTCCCGCGTTATAGACCTATTCTACAGGGCGTAAACTTCTGTCCCTGTTTTCCTGTCAGGTCGGCTAGTAATTGTTTTCGAATTTGTCGCGGAAGTGGTATCGGCATTTGTATATTATACACTAGAACCAGGGCACTTGTACGTATACCTTATATCGAGGGTATAGTTACGTGGCGTCGCCTAGAAGATATTAGAATTCTTTTCTAAATCCTTCCTACTATATATAGACCATAGGTACCCTAATGCTAAGGTAGGAATGTTTCTTCTAGTAGCTTTCCCATATACGTTCGTCTTTTCCGCGGTTCGCGCATATAAACTGGTACTCCAGGTTCCGTACGTCGTAGCTAAGTTACTAATCGTCAAAGTGCACGGTGTAACTATCGGGTCCATTGTACGTCACAGGCTGTTCCCCTTTGATGGTTTCCATGATACGTTAGAGTTCCCTTATTTCGTCCCTTATCTCATTGCTCTACTAGGCAAGTTAAGTCAGGCGTCTATCTCGTTCGCGTAACTCCGTATTGAGCCAGAAGACTTCGTTACGGTACCATTCAATCTATTCCTGAAGGAACAAGATATTCGGTCCGGGTCGGTCGACTCCTTAGATATTAGTCGTCCACGATCTATCCCGTCTCTATATAACTATAAAACCCTACTACCTCAAGGCTAGGAGAATCGAAATCGGTAGCGTATACTCCCCTACTATATCCTATTTGGCAATGCCTATCTCGGGGTCTACAGTGACCAGTTCGGAGTACGGCGTCTGTTCGTTTCTGCCGTTATTATCGTATTCAAGACTGTCTATATCGCTATCCCTGTCTTCGTAGCTTATAGCTACTACTTCGACGACGTCCTTGGTTTCGTCGATAACCGTAGTTTCCTTTCCCGGGATTGGTTTCTAATCTTTCTTCGGGCTTCGACATTCCCGCTTATAATATCCTTTCTTTCTATAGTTATAGTAGGTAGCATTAGACTTGTCTTTGGCCGTCTTCTTCTTGTCCTGCTTCTATACTGTGTCTATATCTATAGCTCTGGGATACGTCCCGTACGAGGTATTGATATACGCTTGCTTTTTCTTATTATTAGCCTTAACTATAGTTCCGTTTATTTGACCTTGTTTCTACTATTCTTATATATAGAGCCGATCGTTAATTCTAATAGCCTATATAATGTATTTATCTAGCGTTTTAGGCTGGTTATACTTATATAGCTTGTCTTTAACCTTTTCCTTCAAGCCGTTATAAAATAGTTATATTAACGCCTTATCGTTAAGCTAAGACTTAAGTATATCCTATCTAAACTATACGGCGTAGGAGGCTACTAACTTGGTCTGTTAGAGATTAGCGAGCCTTTCTTACGCGTAAATCTTCTCGTCTTTATCGCTAAAGACCTTCCAAAGCTCTTCTTCGAAACGGTCATAGGATCGGAAGACTACCTATATAAAGGCGTCTCGGTCGTCCTCGTCTTCCTTAGTAAGGTAGTCGTTCCACGTAGGTTCGAACCATCTAAGTGCCTTGCCCTCTAATCTCGTAGCTACGTAGAGGACTTTGGCTTTGTCGTCTAGAAACTTATTATCATTAAGCCGGAAGTAGGATCGGAGGTTTGTCAAAAACCCTACGAGATCCTCCTTAGTTCCTCTGTATTTACTAGGTAGTTCGATCTTGATACGGCTTGCTTTAGCAGTCTCGAGCGCCTTGATTTTGGCGTAGGCCTCGTTGACTAGTTTCTACAAGTACTTTTCGCCGTTCTCAAGTTCCTTGATTCGAGCTTAAGCAGCCTTATCTCTCTAGTCCAACTCCTAGATTCGCTACTAGAGTTAACTAAGCTAGGCAAGCAGCTATTCGGCCGTAACGTTGGTAGCCATATCGATGTCGAGGTCGAAGTCACCTCCGTTCTGAACTATGACAGAACAAAGGGAGTGATAGCAACGTGTGACAAACCTAACTCAGACTTCTTCTAAAAGGGTTTAGACGAAGGTGAGTGATACGGGACAAATGTACAGGTCGTCTAAGGGATTTGGTGAAGCTAAAGGGTTTACAACAATACTATAGTTATCTCTCTCATAGTAGTACAAGGTTGTTATAAGTACTATGATTGTAAGGAAGAGTTGCTATCACTAGTGAACTCTAGAGTCTACTAGAACGAGTGACTATCTACATATATATAACCTTCCCGGATCACCTTAATCAGTCCTTGGTTAGTGATCCTGGTAAGCCGCTTATCGCGATTAGTGACTTTACGCTGATCTTGGTGATCGTGAGCTAGCGTACGGTAGGGCTTACAGTGCTCCCTACGTTATAATTGGTTCTTCCCGTCCTTTCGGCTTGATTAGCCTATCCGTGCCGGTGGCCTAGGCGGCATCTATATATATATTTCCATGACAATACTATTAGAAAATAGAGAAACGAGACAAGACTAGGGAAGTACCGAAGGAGTATAAAGGATACCTAGCATTTAAACCGAAGTATCTAGAAGGATTATCAGAACACGGCCTATAGGATTACGAGATTAAGCTCAAGGAAGGAGCACGATTAAAGTTCTTCAAGATCTACTATATAAGCTAGACATAGAACGAAGAACTTAAGCGATATCTAGAAGAGAATCTTCGAAGAGGATATATCCGCCTATTGACATCGCTAGTAGGCTACCTAATCCTGTTTGTACCTAAGAAAGATAGAAAGCTACGGTTATACGTTGACTATTAGTAACTTGACGAACAGACCGTAAAAAACCGATACCCGTTACCGCTAATCTCACGGCTCTAAGATCAGTTAGCAGGAGCCTAATATTTTACGTATCTTGACTTGCCATCGGCCTATAACTATATACAGATCAAAGAAGGCAACGAGTGGAAAACGGCCTTTAGGATACCTTATAGCTACTATAAGTACCTTATCATACTATTTGGACTTATAAACACGCTAGTAACGTTCTAAGCCCTAATTAATCAAGCTATCTAACCCTTTCTCGACAAATTTATAGTATACTATCTCGACAATATACTTATCTTCTCTAAGATAATAGACAAACACCAGAAGCACGTAAGAGTAGTACTAGATATATTACATATATACAAGCTATCAATTAACAAGGAGAAAAGCGAATTCCACGTTAAGCAGACAGTGTTTTTAGGATACGAGATATCCCTAGGACAAATTTAGATAGAACCCTTAAAGGTTAAAGCTATCAAAGATTAGCTACGACCGACGTTAGTCATAGAAGTACAAAGTTTTATCAGGTTTATAAACTTCTACCGAATGTTTATCAGGAATTTTAGAGCAATCGTATAACCATTATACAAGCTTACTAAGAAGAACGCTAAGTTCTAATAGGAAGAGCGACACGAGCAAGCATTTATATAGATTCGCGACGCCATCACCGAGGATCTAGTGCTAGTAGTGCCAGACCCTAAGAAGCTATTCGAGGTAGAAACAGACGCTTTAGACTACGCCATCGGAGGATAGTTAGGATAACAAGACAAGCAAGGGAAGCTATATCCTATAGCCTTCTTTTTAAAGAAGCTTGACAGACCACGTCTTAACTATCTAATCTATAACAAGGAACTACTTGCAATTATCGAAGCTTTTAAGGAATAGCGACTATATCTTAGTAGCATGATCAAACCAGTATAAGTATATATAGATCACAAGAATCTACGGTACTTTATAATGACAAAGGAGCTTAACAGACGACAAATACGATAGGTAGAATTCCTCGTGGAATTTAACTTCGAGATCTGCTATAAAAAAGGTAAAGAAAACGTATAAGCGGACGCTTTAAGCCGACAAACGGATTATACGGAAGGACGAATGGAAATAACGCTACCGTTATTCAAGGAACGAATAGATAGAACGCTATATCACGAAACGTAGACACCCGTAGAAGATAATCTATTTGACTTATTCCTAGAATGTTACGTAATCTTTCGAGAAGAAAGGATTAACGAGGTATAATATCAAGTAGTACCTAGACTAGTAGTACCTAACGAAGTAGAAGAAAAAGATAGGAAACTCTAGTACCGAGGCAAAGCGTATATCTATAATAAAGACTAATAGCTACGAATGATTCGAGAACTCTATAAGTCGAAACTCGGAGGACATAAAGGAGTTACAAAGACTATTATATAAGTCAAGAAACACTACGACTTTCTACAATTAACGGTACAAGTCAAGGAAGTCGTACGGAGCTACGATATCTATAATCGAAGTAAGACGGCACGACACAAGCTATATAGGCTACTTTAGCCACTGCTAATAGCTAACAAACCATAGAGTTTAGTTACGATAGACTTTATTACGAAACTACTAGAATCTAAGGACACGGCTATAGGAGTAATCTATGATAGTATTCTTACTATAGTAGATCGCCTAACTAAATAGGTATACTTCTTTCCCTATAAGGAGTCCTAGATAGCTAAACAGCTAGTAGACGTAATCTATCGGCAAGTTACATCAGTATATGCTTAGCTATAAGAATAGATTACTAATAGAGATACCAAGTTCGTATCGAAGTTTTGGCAAGCGTTAATATAATAATTAGGCATTAATAGTAAACTGTTAACGGTATATCACCTATAGACTAACAGACAAACGGAACGACTAAACTAAATTATCAAGCAATACCTCCATTCCTACGTTAACTACTAGTAGGATAACTAGGTTATACTATTACCAATAGTATAACTCGCTTATAATATAACGCTAACAGAAACAACTAAAGTTATACCATTCTTTATAAACTACGAATATAAAGTAGACCTTAGGCAAGGACCAGAGGTTATAATACCAAGAGCGGTAGTCAAAGTAGAGCAGATACACGCACTATACGAGAAACTCAAAAAGGAACTCGAGTTTATTAGAACTAGAATAAAGAACTACTATAATAAATATAAGCTCGAGGGACCTTGCCTAGAGAGGGGAGACAAAGTCTATCTAATCATACGAAACCTACGAACCAAACGACTAAGCACGAAGCTAGACTTTAAGAAGGTCGGACCCTTCGTTATCAAAGAACGAATTTCGATATCTAACTACCGACTATCGTTACCGTCATCTATACGACTACAGACGGATATTTTTTATATTTCACTTCTCGAACCAGCACCGAAAAACGCCAAGATTGCTACAAACATTAAAGCAGAAGACGAAGAGGAAGAATAGGACGTCGAGGAAATCCTAGATTTACGTATCATCAACAAGGAACTATAATATCTAGTCAAATGGCTTGATTTTGGAATAGAAGATAACTTATAGGAGCCGGTCAAGAACCTAAACTACCTTAAGAAACTAGAACAGTTCCACCGGAGGAATTCTAACCAACTATAGGGGCCGACTTAGGAACCTAACCAGCGTCTAAGAAGGAAGAAGTACCAGTAGGAGCCGACCCTAGGGACAAGCTAACTACTTCCTAGTTAATTACACCAAAGGCGCCTAACGCCTACGCCTAACCTGTCAAATCCTGTTCGTCTGACATCAGAGCCACTACCCTATCCTCCTTATCTAAACCCTATATACCTCGACAAACGAATTCATCACTCTGGTCATATAATATTCGTTTTTGACGACGTAAACGCGTAAGGCGGCTTAAAGTTTGCTAAAGCAGATCTTCTATTGCCAAAATTTCCTCCTCTAGCCTATCTTGCTTACGCCAGTTACGTAACACTACAACAAGTTAGAACGGAAATAAGAGGATAAATAGAAGCTACTTATAGGAATCTGCTATATTCGGCCTATCGTAAGACTTTCCCTTACGCGTATAATTCAAGCACCTCTTGGAATTTCCTAATATAATATAACGCTTCTTAGGCGTTACATGCTAACAGTTGGAACATAGTATAGTTTTGGAACCGTCTCGCTTAATCGTAGCGACTAAGGCACGACATTTACGCGTTATATCGCGACGGCGTTTCTTTACACGGTTAGCCATAGTAAACGGCAGAAGGGAGTAAAGGGGGGGGAACTCACAGGAGCAAGTTACGAGAGGGAGTTAGCGCTATTTGAAACGGCCTAAGAGGGCTTTCGGGTCGAAAGCCTCGGAGGGAGGGCATCGTGTCACGGAAATATACATGTAGATACCGCCTAGGCCACCGGCACGGATAGGCTAATCAAGCCGAAAGGACAGGAAGAACCAATCATAACGTAGGGAGCATTGTAAGCCCTACCATATACTGGCTTACGATTACCAAGATCAGCGTAAAGTCACTAATCGCGATAAGCGGCTTACTAGGATCATTAACCAAGGACTGATCAAGGTGATCCGGGAAAGATATATATATATGTAGATAGTCACTCGTTCTGGTAGACTCTGGAGTCTACCAGTGATAGCAACTCTCCTTTACAATCATAGTACCCCTAATAGCATCGTACTACTATGAAGAGATAACTCTGTTGTTATAAACCCTTTGGCTTTACCGAATCCCTCAGACGACCTGTACGCTTGTCCCGTACTACTTACCTTTGTCTGAACCCTTTCAGAGGAAGTCTGAGTTGGGTTCGTCACAGATAGTAGTCCTCTATAAGCCTAATAAACCCCTATAGGCCTACTTTACCCTAGGTAGCTATAGGCCTATAGCGTTCCTACTAATAGTAGGTAAGGTACTAAAGGCTATAGTTACCTAGAAGGTAATAGCTATTATAGAGGCCTATAGGCTTCTCCTAGCTAAGTAGATAGGTAACTAGGAATATAGGTTTACCAAACTAGCTATTTAGCTTATTACGGCCTAGGTTTAGGAGGCCTAGAGGTATAAGGTAGCTACCTCCCTCCTATAGCTTGATATCTTAGGGGCTTTTGATACTATTAACTATACCTAGCTACTAACCACTTTATAGAGCTAAGGCTTCCTAAAGTAGTTATTAGTCTAGGTTAGGAAGTAGCTATAGGATAGGGTAGCTATCCTTTACTTTGATAGCTAGGAAATAGAGGATATAGTAGTAAGGGCTAGGGTCCCCTAAGGGTTACCCCTCTCCCCTATACTATTTATCCTCTATATAGCCTCCCTCTACTAGGCCATTTGCTAGGCTAGCCCTATAGTCAGTTTGGTAGGCTTTGCTAATAATACTAACCTTCTAGCCTTTAAGAGGGCTAAGGAGGCCTATAACGATCAGCTATAGAGGGCTTAGGAGGCCTACCTATAGTAGGCAAAGACCTAGGGTATAACCTTTACCCCGGAAAAGTATAAACTTATCTACTTTAACAGGGGCTAGAAATAGTAGTTATAACCGCTAGAGCTCCTATAGCCTAGAGGGGGCACTACTACTATAGCCCCTTTAAAGTCGGCTAGATTCCTAGGGGTCTAGCTAGACTAGAGGCTATAATAGGGCCCCTGCTATATAAAGGTAGCTAAGAAGCTAGAAACCTAGGAGTTTGCCCTAACTAGGCTTACTATAAAGACCTAGGGCCCTAGCCTACTATAGGCCTATAAGGTCTATACTAAGTATATCTATAGCGCCCTAACTTATAGGGCCTCGAACTTCTATAAGCCTACTAAGCTAAGGGGTAAGCCGGAAGGCCTTGCTAGGGAACTATCGAAGGCCTAGTATAGGGCCCTTCGGGTAGTTACTAGGGCCTATAAGGCTACCCCTATCTGCTACCTTAAAACGGAGGCCTAGGTACTACCCCTTGACCTCTATCTTAACTCTTTGACCGCACAGCCCGGGAGGGGTCCGGTTGGGCATCTGGTCGGGCCCTGACCGCACAGCCCGGGAGGGGTCCGGTTGGGCATCTGGTCGGGCCCTGACCGTACAGCCCGGGAGGGGTCCGGTTAGGCATCTGGTCGGGCCCTGACCGTACAGCCCGGGAGGGGTCCGGTTGGGCATCTGGTCGGGCCCTGACCGTATAGCCTAGGGTTATTACTGATACAAATCGGTCTGATTGGGTGTATTAGGTGCAAGTGGGGGGGCTGCCGAAAAGGGTTATTTTGATTTTAGACTAGAAGATAACTTATAAGAACTAGTTAAGAACTTGAACTGCCCTAAGAAACTCGAACAGTTCTATTAGCAGAACCCGGATCGGCTTGGCTAGCTAACTTCGAAGCCAAACTTGACTAGCTACTCCTATAGACCAGGGCAGGCCTAGAGGCCTCCCGGGTCCCCGCGAGGGCTCTTATCTAATAGGCCTATAATAGGCTTAGCTAGAGGCTCCGGAAGAGAGAGACTAAGGCAAGGGGCTAGGAGCCAAAGCCTATAGCCCTAGAGGTAGCAAGGTTAACAGTCTAGTAGTAGGTTTAGGAGGGCTATAAGGAGGGTTAACCCCCCCTTTAGACCTTACAAAGAAGGCTATAGGCTATAGAACTAGCTATAGTAGTAAGCTAGAGCAACCGTTAGAGGGCTGACTAAGCTAGTAAGAGGATATAGCGTATATTAGATAAGGACCCCCTATATCTGGTTTTTATAGGGGAGGGCCTATAACGGTACTAGGGCCTAATAAAGGCCTAGAGCTCCCTACTAGTATAGGCCTATATAGGGGCTATTAGCCTCTGTAACTTCCTTTTTAGGGTTTAAGTCCCGGGGGTTAGTACCCCCTACTATGCCTATAGCTAGGGGAGGGAGACTATAGAGCACCTAGTTATATAGTGCCCGAACCTATTAAGAAGCCAAATGTAGGAACCCTAGGAAATATAGTTATAAAGGGACCTAGACCTTGTCTTATAGGGTATAGGGGCCTGTAACTATCGTTTAGTAAGGAGGGTTCTATAGTAGCTGATAGACCTAGGGAGGCTCCTGGAATACCGCCTTACGAGGAGGCTAGACCGGGAGGGAAGGCCTCTTTAGGACTGTTCTAGCCACTTCTCCTTTTCTTTGTAATGTATTAGTATTCCGGATTAGGCGCTAAAGGAGGGACAGAGGTTTTTATCTGGACTATTAGGTATAGTTTCCTTTATATATAACTAGAGAGGCTCTGGTATACTTATTAGTATAGTAGTATAGGACTAATAATAATAATAATAATAATAATAATAATAATATTTATTAAAAATAAGCTAGATATATTAGTTAAAGTTTATCTAAGTCCTTTTAAGGAAGATAACTAACTTAGACTTATAATTTAAAGAAATAGCCCTTTAAATACTAAGTAATGACCTTTTAGACTTAAAGCTTAGCTTTGGATTCTTACTCTTATATATTATATTAGTCTTTCTCTATACCTAAGGGGGTATTATATTAATATTAAACTTAAATATAGCTTTATTAGAGAAATAAATATACGTTATATCTTTTAGCTTTAAATATTATATCTAGTAAATGAATTAAAGCTAGCTTTTCTTATAGGCTAAGGTTAGATATAGCTTTTTATATAACTAGAAGGTATAGTATTTATTCTTTATAAGGTATACTTATATAGTATTTAGGTAAAGTTAATAGCTAGATTTTAAGGGGGTACTTATATAAGCTAGGCTTTTAAAGGGGTTCTAGGTTATATAATAAATAAGATATTATTTAGGCCTAGAATCAAGCTTCCTTAGCTAGCTAGTTCGTTTTCTAGGTTTAAAACTAGGCTTAGTAGCCTTTTATTTATAATAGAAGATAGTTATAATAGTAAACTTTAAAAGGCTATTAATATCTTATATCTTTAAAGCTAAATAACCTAACTTATAGAGTATTTTAATGACTTCTACCACTATAAGAGAGTGCTCTCTATAGTCGGTTTTCGGTTTGTACCCTATATTATATATTTATAGATAGAAAAACTGGTTTTGTTAGTATAGGAGGTAGAGGAAGTATGTAAGTCAGGTCCCACCTTCTAAAAACGGCTAATCACTTTTTAGATGTGACTGTACAGTAATACATGATGTATAGTACAAACCGAAGGCAATGCATGTCCCTCCTATGTCCAGTGAGCGTATTCATTCTACTGGTTTTTAACTTACTTTATCCGTTCGAGCTGCCGCGTTGCGACTGGAAGGATGGAAAGTGCTGTTTTCCTTGCAGAGGGTACCGACCTCCTTCCCAAAGCTGGGTTAATGCCGTTAGTGGGTCGCAGCCGAAGTCCTGTAACTCCATACCGTGCGCAACCTGCCGTTTAGAAACAAACCCCGAGGCAAAACTACCTAAATAGAGGACCAACAAACTTAAAACTCGACTTACCTAGGTGTGTCTCGCATCCTGGAAGCGAGAAAAGAATCCGTACGACTGTGATTAGTCGGTCCTCCATGGTCGCGTCTCGGTATCTTATCAAAAGGGATCTTGCTCTGCGAATAATCTGAAACGTGCATACTGCGAGGGCTCAATTCTGATGGCATTCTTGTAGTGTAACGTTACGCAGGAACCGACTCAAGTTTCTTCGAACCAAAACCATCTCTTGCCCAGAACAAAGCTTTGGGTGCCTATTCCCACACAGCACGCCGAGTATGGAGGGGAGTGTCAATCGTCGACCGGTTGATGTCCATTGGTGGGATAATCACTGGAATCGGGACTAAAACAGGCCGGTCTGACAGCCCAAACGCGGTCCGTCACAAAGCTGATCGACGCCCAGAAAGCGCGCGGTCTGGGTTCCCCTGACGAAGGAGTTTGTGTGGCTTGTGTGCATCTCAGAGCTCAGCCACGGGCCCGGGATGGCTTGGCAGTCAAGTTCCCCAGAGTTGTCCAGGAGAGCGAGACTTCGACAACGCACGGTCGAGGGACTGAGATTCTGTCAGGACGGTGAAAATCCCAAGGGTTTCGAAGTAAAGGTAGTGTAACAAAACTCCACAGAAACGACTGAGTCATCCGATGTGCAACGGTACTCCTCTCTGTTAACCTTATCGAACGTTTCCACGTTTGCACGCGACGTCTCGGCCACAGCTTCTGGTCTGCTGGATAATGATGCGGCAGCGTCACGGCCCACCTGGCGGAACCTGAAGGAGACACGACTGCGAGATGTCTGTCGACTCGTTATTTCCCAGGAGCCACTAGGCTGAAGCGCCAAGATCGAGCTGAAGAAAAAAGAGATCCGGGGCCCGGGCTTGGGCTTGGGTTCTTCAGCCTATCAAGTGCGAGAATTCGTGCCGAAACCATAAGGACATCAACGGACCCAACTTAGATGAAGCTAGCGTCTGGTGTAGCGTCTTGGTCATCCCTAGTATCCAGTAGCGAGTCTGCACCTCACAGGGCTGACCTCAACTGCGCTCCCAAACATGGTAACCAAAGCGGGATAGAGGGCAGGATGCCCGTCTTGCTAAACTCGTCAAGGAAAGCGATGTCAACGGCAGAGACGGAAAGGGGGAGAGAGCATTTAAAACTCCCCCTCCCTCCAGCCCCTTTTCCCGTTCCCAACTCTCTCTGAGACAACGCCATTCCTTCAGCCATCAAGTTGTCTCCCACCCTCCTTCAGGACATTCTCCACACCTGACCAAGCCGGAATCCCCAAGAACCGGGGCCCATACAACAAACAAGATGATCTCCCAGAGCGTCCTCCTGAGCCTCGCCGGCGTGGCCAGCGCCAACTTCCTGCAGCTGCGCGCGCCCCAAGCTAGCTACGACCCCCAGTGTCTCTCCGCTTTGTCGGAACTCCAGACTTTGGCGACGGCGATTCCGACTGCCACTGACCCTGCCATTGCCTCGTGGAACTCGGAGCTGGCCAGCGCAACCATCACCGACATCTGCCAGGTCACGGTCCCGCCCGACGTCCAATCGGCCTACTCGAGCATCGCGGACAAGTACTCTTCCATCGTGGAAGAGAACAAGGACGCCTTCAGCGCCGCCTCCAAGTACTGCGGCGACCTGATGCCCGACCTTTCCGACGTTACCGCTTCCCTGGCTTCCCTGCCTAAGTGCACCAACGCCGCCGGCAGCTCTGGCTCGGACAGCGACGACGATGACGATAACGATGACAACGACAACGACAACGACAGCGAGGGCTCCAGCGGCGGCGACAGGGACAACGCGGCCAGCCGCCCGACCGGCCTGCTCGGCATGGCCGTCGCCCTCGCCGGCTTCCTCGGAGTCGTCGCTGTCCTCTAAGCCCAGCCAGCAAGAGGATCACCCGGGCGAGGGCGCGAAGGACATGGGAGAAACATGTCGGGTGGAGGGTGTTCCTGGTGTGACGTCAAAGGAGACGAGCGTCGGGGCAATGCGCGTTTGAACAGAGATACCTAATGTTAATTCAAAGCGCTTTCAAGCGTTCAAATCTGGCTGATTTATTAGCGTGATGTGACATCCTTTGACCCTGCGAGTCTTCTGAAATCAGTAAATATTTCACAGCCCGGCCTTACGTTCAACCAACTTGATGGACATGGTCAAAATGGACTCTCCCTGTCTGTTTGCTTGATTCCCTGCAGAAACTGGCAAACAAACATTTGCCTGGCTACACTGAGGCTGAATCGGCCAACTAGGAGACTGATCAGAAATCAGGGGAGTGCGGGGAAGTTGAATTGAGTAATTAAGACTTGCCATTTTGTTTGGGTGATGGATCAGAGACTTTCAAAGAGCACTCTTGGGCGTCATCTTTTCACGACTTATATTAGGAATCCAAGAAATCAATTTCTAGAGGTGACCAGGTAGTGTAACAGCCCAGAAAATTGACAGGTGCTGCCATCGTGTAATAATATCGCATGATTTCCCCCTGAGCTTGAGTATAATATTCAGCAGCTTCCGGCCAAGAACACCAACCCTGAATCAACAAACGACGAAAACCACCAATGAACGCCTGTCCTGGGTTCCTGTTGTTAATTACCCCTCTCCCCAACCGCCACGATGCATACACGATCGTACCTTAGTCTTCCACCTCACCATTCCCAAAAAAAAAAAAAAAATAAAAATAAAAAATAAAAGGCTGAACCTAACGCCTCACTCAAGTGAGTTAAGCAGCGCGTTAACGAGGCACACACCCACCCACCCACCCACACACACACACACACACACGTACACCCTGTGTCATATCCGAGCACGAGCTTGAATGAAAACCTTATTAGTTACCCGGCGTAGCCGTATCAGGCCTCGGCGGCGAACGAGCCCCACGAGGGCGGGGTGTCACGGCCACCGGTGCCGTCCTCGTTCTCGTCCTCGTCATCCGAGTCATCCGAGTCAACCCGGTCCCAGCCGTGAGGAGAGTAGCCCGGCGCGAAGATCCGGACGTTGCGCTGCTGCTGCTGCTGCTGCTGCTGCTGCTGCTGCTTCCTCTGCTGCAGCTGCAGCAGCCGCCGACGAAGCGACTCGACAGTTGCGATGCCCCTCTCGTAGGCTTCGCCGCTGGCCGGCTTAGCCGACGACATTCTCGGTACCAGCTCGAACGGCTCTTCTTTTCCGACGACGTCGTCGTCGTCGTCGTCGCAGTTGGCTTTGTAAATGTCTTTGTGGTTGGCCGTGGCAGCTCGGCGCGTCGTAGTGGCGATGGTGGGATCGGCGGCGGCGGCAGCGACGCGGGGGCGCGGCATCGGGCTGGTCGTTGATGCTGCTGTTGCTGCTGTTGCTGATGTCTTTGCCGTCGCCGGAACGCGCCTGCCCGGATTCGGGGGGTCCAAAGCGCCAGGCTTGATCAGCCCGAGGTTCTCCAGCGACAAGATGACCGCGCCCACGATGCCCGTCACGGCGAGGAGAGCCAGGGCGATGACGGGCATGGCGAGGAAGCTGATGTAGCACATGACCCCGAACAAGGTGAGGGTGCACCTTGTGGCCTTGTCCACGTACGGCCGCACGAGACGCACGGCGTTCATGAAGAAGCGCGGGACGGGCAGGGAGAGGTAATCAAAGACGGAAAAGGGTTCGAACATGGTATGGAACATGCTCTCCTCCTGATCCTTTCGCGAGGACCGGCTTTTCCCCTTCTGGCTGCCCCCATCCTGGCTGGTTTGCTTCGGCCTGCCCAGTTTCTCTTCCCGGACGGTGGGCGCGACGCGAACAGCTTGCAGGCGGCAGTCGTGGTCGAACTGGTCCCTGAACGCGGCATCGAGGCCGCAGAAGCCCCGTGCCAGGTAGGCGTCGCGGAAGTCCTCGTCGTCGGTATAGCACACCTGGAAGCCGTCGGCAGCGGGCACGAGGATTGGCCAGACAGGAAAGTCTAATAGCCCGGGACCCTGTGTCCCGCCAATGTCGACTGGCTGGCAGAAGACAGAGGGCATAAGTGGTGGGCTTTGGAGCTCCAAATGGAAGAGGTGGCCTTGTACCGCCATGTTGGGTTATCAAAACCTCAATGAACAACTGGACGGCGATGGTGGAGTTCAAAAAAAAAAAAAAGTTGAAGAAACAAGGTGAAGAATAGCTAACCCAAAGCTGATCCTTCGACTATAATAAGGTGGGGGTTGAACCGTCACATCGGAACCGTGTCCTTGGGAACATTGACGCAATTGTGAGCGACAAGGTCGCAGAACGGCTTGTGCTCGTGCTGAAAAGTATCTCGAGACATAATTAAACTCGACAGCCTCGGCTTAAGCCACAGGCTTGAGATGCAAGCCGTCGCTTATCTGGCAGTCATTTGACGCAGTCCTTGCTTTGTCTTCTTCGAATGTTCAGTTAGAGCTAATTACCCAGATAGGGATCAGTAGGCCGGGAGATGCCCGGCAATTAATTCTGCTGTATTCAAGGATTGCTCGTGGATAGCATGCTCAGAAACAGTTGAATTGGCTAAATCGGCTCAGTGGTGACTTGTAAACTTCACAACGACGACCCGAGTCTCCTTATACCCCGGGAACACGCTCTCTGGCGTGTAAATCTAAGGATTAATGGCGGTACTAGGGCACTCAGGGTAATGGTGATTGCTCGAAAGTTATTGCTCGAAAGGAAGTGGCGCAGTTGAACCGTTTGTTTGATAATACTGCCGACGCCTTGTGCCACTTGCCAGAGTGAACCCCATCATATGGCTCCGTCTGTTTGCACTGTCTGGTCTTGGATATCATGCCGCGTTGAGTTTGCGTCTGTCAAACGGACTTCCGCGAAACGGTCCCCGGCAGAGGTTGGTTTTTTCACTTTGTTGGTTCCAAGGCAGGGCGTGTCATTGCGACTGAATATTCTTCATATGAAGGCACCGGCTCATCCTTTCTGTTTTTTTTTTTTTTTTTTTTTTTTTTTTTTTTTTTTTTTTTTTTTTTTTGCCGTTCACTGCTAGGCGCAGGTTGCCGCATCGGCATGGGAAACCCAAATTTAATCGAGCCGTTGGCGTCATTTTGACATCGGTGCAGCCGCCGACTGTGTTGAACAAGCAGAGCCCGCAACATCAAATGTCGATGCAGTAAGTACCACAAAGCATGTGACGGTGCGAACAATGAAGCCATCTGAACGTAGATTTCCGCGACATCCCTCTGAGGGTAGAGAAAAGCCCATACTCAGCCCTGTGGCATTCCTGCTCGAGGCGCCTTACGCGTATGACTTGGTAAGGCGGGCCGAAGATTGAGGGCAACGTCGGACGTATGGGCAGCTTCATGAACCCAAAGACGTCGCAGGTGGTGGTTTACCAGCAGTGCAATTTGAGAATGGCGACCCTCTGGAGTTCATGATCCAGAGAGAGCTGTTGGCTCAGTTTCCGGGGCGAGTGGTGGAGAGATAGCTGACGTTATGCGCGCAGCCAGAGGCAGGAGTCGCACGTACCGTGCCGACTCTGCAAAGCGCGTAAGGAATAAAACAGACCCAGACGAGCCGGGTTACTTCTCATGCCAAATCACCACTGGCGCATGTTTTTGCTGCCCCGTGATCGCGAGGTCGGGTACGAAGCAAGGATCGCGCACCATCGCCGTGCCATCCAAGCGGGCGGAGACATCCGATCCCAGGCATGCGACGAAACCCTACCCCTAATATCCACCTTCCCACAACTCCTTCCGATAGTCTTCGGTCAGCCGCTCATCCGTCCCATACGCCTCCTGCCAACCGACGAATCCACGATCAAGCACAAAGACCTTCTGCTCCTTGGCGGCGGCAGCACCCTCGCCGGGGTCAGCACCAGAGCCGTCAGTCTCGGGGCGCGCCGCCTTCTTGTTGGCCGACAGGATGCGCTCGCGCTCCCGGATGTAGCGCAGCGCGGCGGCCGGCCCGCGCTGTTGCGACAGGGCGCAGTGGAACACGACCGTCTCCTTGTCCTGCAGCTGCCGGACCAGGGTGGGCAACATGGCGTCGAGCGTGCGCGAGGGCACGTTGACCGAGCCCTTGATGTGGCCGCCTATGTAGTCTGCGGAGAAAGCGGAGGACAGGTTAGTTCATCGCGTTCTGCGTTCGTTCTCGCGAGTTACCTTGTTGCGAGTGATTTCCAGCGGAAGGGAGGGGACGGGATGGGGAGCAAGGTTCAGGGTAGAAGAAAAGTCGGAACTAAACATACCGTCATCGCGCACATCGATCACGGCGATGGTGGGGTCTCCTGCCGCTGTTGCCTCTTGGGCAGCGAGCAGGAGTTTGGAGAGAGAGGCTGCCGAGAGCCGTTGGAGAGTGCCGATTGTGGTCATTGCGATTCCAAGGGCCAAGGACCGGTTGAGAGGTGTGGTGGGGTTGCTCCGAGTCGTCAAGGAGAGCGAGCACGGCCTGAACGCGCGCTAGACGAAATGTCCTCTAGTTTCTGGTCCCGAAGCCGGCCGACAAGTTTCTGGTACTGTAGCAGGGCAAATTTCCCTTGGTAGCCCAACGCACGGCCTGTGGGAGCCTGCTCGAGCGGAGCAATTTGGTGCGTACAGAGTACAAGAGGTGCATACGCGGCAGCGGGGCTCTGATAAGATAAGACTTCACCCCTACGTGCGCCGTGTTCTCATGATGGGAGAAGCGAGGAAGAGTATTACCAATTCGGGACCAACTGCAGTTACCGACACGGCTGCTTGCAGTTTCCTTTCAAACAAGCCTTTTCTCTAGGGCTTTACATTGGCACACTGTACGGATAATTAGAGGGTCCGTGCTTTCAGCTTCGGCGATTTTTTTTTTCGAACTCTTCTCGATAAGCACCGCGCACTGGCCAGCCGTTCGCACTTCATTTGTTTCTAAACAAGGTGGTCCATGGCCGGGGGCCTTCCTTCCAGTGCGGCCCGTTTGTTTCGCCATCACGATTTGTTTTTGCTTATTTCGGCACCATCACGCCCTTCGGCGCATATGCCGCTTGCTGACCAAGTAATTACTCGCTGACGGCCCGCCACTCGGCACTCGGGAAAGGATCAAAGGATCGTGGGAGATATTAGTAAACATTGCTCTGTTATAGAGCTCAGTTGCGGAATCCCTCTCGCTACCCTTTGACGCTTACAAAGATTTCCCGTGTCCTGTCAGTTGAACTCGAGGTAACAAACAGAATCATTTTGTTGGCCGGATGTGCGACTCTGGGTCAGTCATCGAGCATTTATGCCATAACAGCCATCAAGGCTGTTTGGGCCTTGCTTCGATATCCGCGACCCCGGCGGTTGCGCGATCGATCGTGTATCTGCGCACCTTTGAAGACAAGATGACCCACTACCGGAGGTGAGCACCGTGGGAGAAGTTGAGATGGCGCCCAGTCCCCCGATTCTCACCCGCTTTCAAGTGGCTCGCGAGCATCGTCAGGTGACGAGATGCCCCAATTCAAATGTCAGTGTTTGGACGGTGGGGGCGAGAGTATATCTGCCAATCTGAGTTCGTCTGGTTTAGACGACGCCGGCCATGGTTTCCCCGAGTTCTGGATGGGCCGTTTTCGGAGCGGCAAAATGAGTTCATTTTCGCCTTCGACGTGGCCGATACTATTTTCTCCGTTGTGAGCCATCACGGACGGTTGTTCGGGTGGGGCCAAGAGGCGATCATGTTCATGAGAATCAGCGTCCACAACCGTTGCATATACCTACCTACCTACCAGCAAGAATGTACCAAAGATTCTTGTGTCGTACTTAGCAGTTCCTCACTTGGAGCTACATCTTCGGCCTGTTGACATTAGATTCCTTTAACGGAGTAACGGGTCCTTCTGATGACTGTCGAAGCTCAGAGGGCAAGCAGGCGCACATTGGACAGCGCCCTGAAGGCATCTATGTACGAAATCCGCGACACGACTGCCAGTATATTTGCTTTCAGCACCTGTCAAAATGTCGGCTGTTTATCCGGCGACTTCTGACGCTATCTCTTCACTACTCGAGACCTCGGGCTCGAGTGCTTTGCCCTCAGCTCACCCGACCGCTGTTGCTCCCGTAAGTCTTCACTGTCGGAACTGCGGCGGACCAATCACCTGACGTGGGCGAGAGAGGAAGACCGGCAATGAGGATAGTGGTGCCTACGTCAGGTTGCCAATCTTTATCATAGCCATCTTGTCCACCGCCATAGGAACATGTATGTTGACTGTGCTCGGATACTACCTTTTCCTCCGTCGACGGAGAAGTAAAAGGCGAGAATATGGAGAAAGACGGCAAGAGAGCGCCGCCCCAAAGCAGATTGTCCCGAGTTCCACCGCGAGGAAAGGCTCAGTACTGCAAGGCTCGCCAGCACGAGGAGGGCAGCAGCCACCTCAGTCTGCAGACACGCAATGCGCGGAGGCAAGATCGCAGCCCGCAATGACGCCAGCGGTAGGTGCGAAGGCGGACAATACCGATACGACCGGGCCACGCCAGCCACAGCCGAAGCCTCCAACGCCTCCTCCCGTGGGCCAGAGGCTGCCAATCCGAAGGACAGGGACGTCGTTAACAGACACGACACATGCGGGAAACCCGCTCAGAAGAACGGCGTCTTCGCATCTCATGGACAGCGCCGAACGGGTTTACGCTTGCATCCTTGCCAGCCCGCTGGAGCGCGTCAGGCCCCGGCCCTCACCGCAAGAACAAGAACCCGTCCCGGCAGTTAGGGACGACGTTGGTTGGCCACTGCCACCGGGTGGGAGTTGGCTATGACGGGCATCCTCGCAATGGTCCTCAAAGCGGCCTGGTGTCAAAGTCGGCTACTGATATGGAGGTTTTGGCGTTTGGCGCTTGGTGTAGATACAAGATGGCGGCAGGAAGAAATGCTGTGTAGCGGGGAAAGGCTCAAGCGGGTTGAGCAACCACTTCTAGTACATACCTGAAGTGGCAAAAGTCGGCTCCTCGAAATGGTGGTTATAAGTTTGTGTCAATGAACCACCACTTCGACAGGTCGGCCCATTTAGCAACGTGCTTCCTAACGTAAGTCGCAACCGCAAACCGAGGTGCTCTGTCACACGCGAGAAAGCATCATGCGAGCCCAGCAAGCTCATGATGTGATAGTGACATGGAGAGGCAGAAGCAATAAGTTCTAGAGAGTAGTTGACTGCTGGCTGCCAGCTTGTGCCAGCACAATAGTTTAAGTCGTACGGGATTGCGTATTCGGGATGTGTACGGATTACCTGTTGTATGTACATACATACCTTGCGTATGTGCCTTATGCGTGTACTTACAATACATGTATGCAACCCAGAAAGGCGAGCCAAGGTAGGAAAAACTTTCCCGTTTAGCCTCCTATTTCCCCTGCTATTTGTAGCGTTGCACCCCGGTTGTCTCCTTTTATTGGCAATGAATGGTCTTTGTGGAGCATGCACGGCACTAATTCGAAGTACGGGGTACTCCGTAGTGTAGTATGTGTGTGTACAAGGCGCATTTGATTCTGGCTGACCAACCTTTGGAAGGCGGCGGGGACAGCAATTCCGTGATGTGTGTGGTCCGGTATTGCCAAGACGCTCCTGTGGTGGGCCCACGAGGAGCTGGAAGCTGATGACGACAACGTGGAAGCTCAGGCGTGAGCTAGTAAGTTACTGCACCTGGCCAACAACGCTCGAAAGGCAACCTTCGAATTGTTGACGGGAAGCCGCAAGGTTGTAAAGTGCCAACTTGTCATTTGCGCCGTGTCCTGATCGATATAAACTAATATTCATCTACATAATATCCGTATTCATCTACTAAATCTCACACTTTCCCTTACCGCCAAACCTGACAGAGCAAACAAGGGCGACGTCACACCCCTGCCCTGCACCCACGCAGTTCGGACCCGTAACTAGCTCCTACGAGGTGTTGGCAGTGACGCACCGACCATCGCCAAATACCCAGTCTCCAAGGCCAACCGACCTTTTTGCTCCTCCCCACAAACTCGAAGCCCCGAGCGAGCGAGCGACATTGCCAGCTCACTCCGACACCAAAAAGTCCACGACGAGAGCGCCCTCGACACAGCCTTGCATTCCATCGATTGATCGATCATTGCCTTCGACAGCTCATTAACTTGCACAATGGCTCCGCCGCCGTCAGCCGACGTCCCGCTCTCCCAGCGGCTGCAACGGATGGCCGTTACTTTGCAGTGTATGTGTGCATTTCTAACCACCGTCACGACACGGAACATTGAATGGCTGACTGTGATCAATTATCAGTCGCTTGGTTTTCTGGGTACGTTCCATGATTTTGCAGATACTTACTTCTAGGGCACGTCCTGTGCGGCGCTCCAAGGACTAGGACGCCGAGGCACTTTCCCAGCTGGCATCGATAAGCACACGGCACCTCGCAAGTTTCCGACTGACATTGCTGTTTGCACAGACATGCTCTTTCTCTACTATGTATCTTCCGATACACCCTCTCATGTCTCCGAATGAACTACTACGGGGGCATGGCACGGTTCTGCTACCGCTTCGCCTTCCTCTCGGCCGCTGCGACCTACGGGATCGTGGTTTACAAGACGTTGCGGGCCCGCCAAAAGACGGGAGCTAAGCCGCCTGCGAGTGCCCTGGGATACCTCTCGGATGAGAACGTTCAGTATCTCGGTATGTGCTTCCCCTGCCTGACCCCGAAACTCCGGCGCTTGCGATTCCTTGCAGTTTCCTTGCTAATCAGTCTTTTTGCTTTCAAGTTCTGGCCCTGATCTGGCTCTTCAACCCCCAGTACCCGCTCGCTCTCCTCCCATATGGCATCTACTCCGTCTTCCACGTTGCCACGTACATCGGCGCGACCCTGATCCCCACCGTCGTTCCCCCGACCCAGATTTCCCCGGCTACTGGCGCGTCGCCCAATGGCAAGCCCCAATACACGCAGCACCCCGCTTCCGAGAGCATCAAGTCGTTCGTCAAGCGGTACTATGACTCGTCCATGTCGGTGGTGGCGAATCTCGAAATCGCGCTCTGGATCCGCCTGCTGTTGGCCGCTGTCTTCTTCCAGCGCCGGTCCTGGATCCTGTTCGCCGTCTACACCATCTTCCTGCGCGCACGCTATGCCCAGAGCAGCCACGTTCAGAACTCGTTCAGCCAGCTCGAGGCCCGAATCGACAACCTCATCGGCGCCCAGGGTACTCCCCCGGCGGCTCGCCAGGTGTGGGACGGCGTGAAGAACGCTGCCAGGCAGTTCCATGCCGCCACCGACGTCAACAAGTTCGCCAGTGGTGCTGCCGCCCCCAAGAAGACCTCTTAAGCGGGCTCTTCTTGAAGTAGGTTCGAACGCGCGACAAGAATGCTTTCCGCATGCATGCGTCATGCGACCTTAAGCACGCTAACCCAGCCGTGATTCTTCCTGCGGACGAAATTCGTTTGCCTGTGCGCGAGGAAATGGCGGGCTTGATTCTCAAGGAGGAGATGGTAGACGGATGCTGCATGCCCCGAGGGAAGAAAGTGATTGGGCGGCGGATGATCGGCTCGTCGATGCGCAAGGGCTCGGAGTTGCGCTTTTCGTTGGCCTCGCCTCGGCTCTTCTGCTGGTATAGGGGAGGGGCCGGGGAAGTATTTTGGGAGAGAAGGAGATGGGTTTCGTTGGTATTAGTCTCGTCATTCCTGTACCACAATGTCTAACCTGTATCAATGGACCGATTGCGACTTGTTTACATATTTGGTGTTCACAATCGTCAACATTGATCTATACGCCCTTTCCACCCAGATACTACGCTGTACGGATTACAGGACAAGGCCTGGGGCCCATTGTCGGCCTTCGACATGGGGGAGTCAGCCTGCCCGGCATGTAGCCGCTGCGCCGCAACCTCACTACCACCCCCTGCTGCGTTAACTACATAGTAGTAGTTAAGGTTACCCCAGAACCCCACCTCCCTGCAGCCATGACGTCGTAACGGGGCCTCGTTCCTGGGCCCGGTCCCCGATGTTTGTTTGGCCCAACATTCATTCTCGGCACCCAAGGCACCTACCTGATCAACGTCCAACACGAAGGTTGGTGCCAGACTTGGGACACGGCCTTTTTTTTATTTACCTGTTTATTTATTTACGAAACTCCAAGGCCAAGAGGAAAAAGGAAGGAATGATATAGCCTGGCCTTGACTCATTCGATCCCATCATCTCATCATCTCATCAGCGACCAAGTGCATTCAAGAGAATCATTTCACGCCGAGGCCATCTGACCAGATGGCCTCCATCCTCCGGCAGATCGTCGCCGGGCCGCGCGCAAAACACCAAGAGACTGGTCTCGACCTGTGCTATGTGACCTCCAACATTATCGCAACGTTTGTACTCCCTTCAACTCCCGCACAACCCCTCCCCCGGCTTTTCCCCCTATGTTTTGACAGACACACGCACACACACAATCTCGAGCCCTTGCCACTCTCGCTTCTGATCCGTACAAGACTAAAATGAAGATCAATTTCGCTCTCTCCGAGTCGGAAACGCCCAACAGATCCGGCCCCTCCCAGACGTACCCGCAGCGGGCCTACCGCAACCCTCTCGACCGCCTCGTGGCCTTCCTGGACGCCCGCCACGGCGACGACTGGGCCATCTGGGAGTTCCGCGCCGAGGGCACCGGGTACCCGGACGAGGCGGTCCACGGCCGCATCCGCCACTTCCCCTGGCCGGACCACCACCCTCCCCCGTTCGCGCTGGTGCCCAGGATCGTCGGCGGGATGAGGCGCTGGTTGGACGGCGGCGCGCTGTCGGCGGGCCCGGCCCGTGATGGTGATGATGATGGTGGTCATGATGATGATGCCGGTGCTGGCGGGAATAAGAAAAAGAAGGAGGAGGAGGAGGAGAAGAAGAAGAAGAAGAAGAAGAAGGAGACGGGAGAGGGGGAGGAAGAAGGGCAAGTACAAGGCAACGCAGGAGAAGGAGGAATAGGAGGAGGACAAGGAGATGGGAAAGGAAATGGTCAAGGAAAAAGAAAAGGAAAAAGAGAGCGGGTCGTCGTGGTGCATTGCAAGGCGGGCAAGGGCAGGTCGGGCACCATGGCGTGCAGCTACCTGATCGCCGAGTGCGGGTGGTCGGCCGAGGACGCGCTGGCGCGCTTCACCGAGCGGCGGATGCGGCCCGGCTTCGGCGCGGGCGTGTCGATCCCCAGTCAGCTGCGGTGGGTCAGCTACGTGGACCGCTGGGCCCGGGCCGGCAAGAGGTACGTCGACCGGCCCGTCGAGGTGGTCGAGGTCCGCGTCTGGGGGCTGCGGCACGGCGTCAAGCTTGCCGTGGAAGGGTTCGCCGACGAGGGCAGGAAGATCCGCGTGTTCCACACGTTCAAGGCGGCCGAGCGGTTCGTCGTCGAGCCCGGGGCGCCCGGCGGCGAAGGCATCCTCGACATGGTCCAGGACATGGCCGGGTACGGCGCCAGGGCGGTAGTGGACGAGACCGGCGAGGTGGCGGAGGACGCGGACTACCGCGAGATCACCAAGGGAGCGGCGGGCAGCAACGGGGAGGACAAGGGGGGAGTGCCCTCCCGGAGCTCTTCCAAAAAGCTCAAAACGTCGCGGACTGCGGGTCTGATGGGCAAGCTGTCGGGTCGGAAACGCGGCTCCTCGAAGGACCTCGTGGGCTTCGCCGAGGCTAGTTGGAAGAGCAAGACCTTCGCGGCGCCCGGCAACTCGGCGGAGGCCTCGTCGGGCGCGTCATCCCCGGCGGCTGCTGGGCAAGGCGAGCCGCGGTCCCAGTCGACGACCAGCCTGCAGAACGAGGTCGCCTACGCGGACCCTTCCGAGCCGGGCGGGCGGGTCGTCACCTTCCGACCGTCGGAACCGATCCGCATCCCCAACAGCGACGTCAACATCTCGGTGGAGCGGAGGAACCGCGCTCCGGCCAGCGTGGGGCTGACCATGGTGACGGCGGTCGCGCACGTCTGGTTCAACGCCTTCTTCGAGGGCAACGGGCCCGAGCAGGACGGGCGGGCGGACGAGAGCGGCGTGTTCGAGATCGACTGGGACAAGATGGACGGCATCAAGGGGTCCAGCCGGAGGGGCACCAGGGCGCTGGACAGGCTCGCCGTCGTCTGGCGGGTGGCCGGCAGCACCACCGGCCAGGCCGGGCCGGAGAACGGGGAGGGGAAGGCCACCACGCCGCTGCCGGGGGTGGCCATCAACGAGCCCGGGAAGGACAGCCCGGTGCCGCAGCTGCGACCGGCCGATTGGAAGGGCGGGAACGACGAGGACCCGGCGGCCGGCAAGCGGCTCGGCCTGAGGGCGGAGGACCCGGAGAGCCGGAGCGTGAGCAAAGCGAGCAGCGTCAGGAGCGGCGAGCAGGGAGGTACAGGGGGAGGTGGGAGTGGTGTGACTCGGGGGGAGCGGCAAGACGCGGGTGGTGATGATGATGATCAAATCTCCCTCGAGGGCGTCAAGGTGAGCGGCCCGGCAGGGGAAGACGTCTTGGCTGAGACGCCCGCTGGTGAGGGGCCGACTTCTTCTGCGGGAGATCAAGGAGCGCGGGAGCGCGATAACGCGATTCTCTGAGCGGATGGTTTTTGAGCGATACGTAGTGTGTATGAATGAATGAATCCCGTATTCCCGGCCTATAAGTTACGCATCTGCGGTCCTCTAGAACTAACTCATCCGTATCACTCAGTGTCTACAAAGTAGATCTATTAATTACATCTCTGCACAGTCCTCCGTCATCCGTGCCATGGCCATTGCTATCAGTTGACCGTCCCACACAATCCATTGTCTTGGAAGGTAAAAAGGGGAAATGTCTAGAGAAAGGAAGTGAATACGGATTACATGTATAATTAAAAAAGTGGTATAACAATAAGAACACGTGAGCGTAGGATCAAGCTGTTGGAACAGGGTGCAGAAGTGGCGCACGGATCACAGACCAAGAGATGTGAATGACGGAAGAGCCAAAAAAAAAAAAACATGAGCCCCGCTGAAGAAAACGTTGCGGCATTAATCTATCGATAAGACCCTTCACCGGCATGTGCTTGACTTCGAGAATTAGGCTAGCCGGTACACCGACAAGGTACCTAAGGCGTTGTGCCCGGGACCATCTCCACTCGGCTCTCTTTCAACTTTTTTTTGCCGGCATGGGCATGTCCGCGTTCCCGATCGCCGCCAGTGCGTCCTCCGACTGCGTATTGGTTTCCTACCGCCCGCATCTCCTCCAGAACGCCGGCCCTACTCCCGCCCATCGCGCCGACACGCGGTAAACTCGTCCGTCTCCGGTACGTGCAGCAGCCCTTGTCACTGCCCCGCAGCAGGGTTCCCCGCTAACACCTGCAGGAAGAAGCAGATAGCAAGCAGCACACATTTTTGGCCGTTTCCTGTCGCCCGGCGCCCGCCCGGTCCCCCCCCCCCTTTCTTTCACCATGTCCGCCGAGATGGCAAACGAGATCAAATTGATCAGTGGCCGCAGCCACCCCGACCTCAGCGAGAAGATCGCCAAGCGGTATGACCGATTCTCCGCCTCCTCCTTGCCTTCTCTCCCGTCTTCGGGCATCATCGAAGGAGCAAGATCCCGGAACCGGAGCAGAGATTTGACACGCACTATCGTGATTTCGCGTCCTGCGATTCTCGTCTGCTTCGCTGACGCGCCCGCGTTGTGCTCTCAGGCTCGGCATCGAGGTCGCCCGGACCGTCTCCCTCAACTACTCGAACCAGGAGACCTCCTTCACGGTCGGCGAGTCGGTCCGCGACGAGGATGTCTTCATCGTGCAATCCACCGCCACGGGCGACGTCAACGAGGGGTTGATGGAGCTGTTGATCATGATATCGGCGTGCCGGACTGCTAGGTAGGGGGAGGGGTTCTTTTGTTAAACCCGTCGGCGCTCTGATGCACTGCACCCGGCGTTGCGGTTGCTGACCTGTTTTTTTTTCCCGCGCAGTGCCAGGAGAATAACGGCTGTGATGTGAGCTCCCCGTCGCGGCTCCGGGCAGAGGATTCCCCCCGACCTTTCTGTCGGCGGGTTTGCTCACGCCGATGCTGACTCTGGCAGCCCAAACTTTCCCTATGCTCGGCAGGACAAAAAGGATAAGGTGCGGCGGCGATTTTCGGCGTGCTCTTTTGGATGTTTCCAGATGGCCGGTTGCTGACCAGAGACCGCCAGTCGCGAGCTCCCATCAGCGCAAGGCTGGTCGCGAACATGCTGCAGACCGCCGGTGCCAACCGTATGCGCCCGCAACACAACCCTCCCTCCCTCCCATCAACATATTTTGCGGCGGCCGTGCTGACTAGCAGCATTTAGACATCATCACGGTGGACCTCCACGCTTCTCAGGTAAGCTAGGCCAGTACGGCTTTGTCGGTGTGCTAGCTCGCTGACCATAACCTAGATCCAAGGTACGGCATCCGCCCTAGCCTCCGTTGCCTCCCAGGCGTCCGAGTATCTCGTCCACGGTTCTCGAGCCAAGGGCGCCAATAAACGAATGCGGATGATGCTGACTGAATTTCGGGGCAGGCTTCTTTAGCGTTCCAGGTATGATGCCGTACCTTTCTCGTCATGCACACAACATGGCTAATTAGCTCAAGTGGACAATCTGTACGCCGAGCCTTCTTTCCTCCGCTACATCAAAGAGAACTACAACCCGGAAGACTCGGTCATTGTCTCTCCCGATGCCGGTGGCGCGAAACGGTCAGTGTCTTAGACCCCTAAAATGCAAATAACCCCGTTTTGTTGGCTGACGGTGTATGAAGTGCGACATCCATTGCCGATCACCTTAACACTGCGTTCGCACTGATCCACAAGGAGCGCCCCAGGCCCAATGTGGTTGGCCGCATGGTAAGGCTGGAGACGGATGAGTGGTAACAATTCGCAAAAGGGCTGCCGCTGACAAGGCCGGTCCAGGTGCTCGTGGGCAACGTCCAGGACAAGGTGGCCATCCTGGTTGGTACGTGCTCTTCTCCCGGGATTTGGTTGGTTACTGTGCGTGTGAAGTGTTGACGTGGCTACAGATGACATCGCGGACACCTGCGGCACCCTCGTGAAGGCGGCTGCCGTGCTGAAGGAGAACGGCGCCAAGACGGTCATCGCCCTCGTCACGCACGGTGTCCTGTCCGGCAATGCCATCGAGACCCTGAATGCCAGCGTCCTCTCGTCTCTGGTCGTCACCAACACCGTGCCGCTCGGAGACAAGGTGGAGCGGGTGAGTTGTTCCGGTGTCCATGCCATGTCGGCAACGACGTTCTATAGGGGGGTTCGGCTAACCGCGTCCAGTGCCCCAAGCTGCGCGTTATTGACATCAGCCCGACCATCGCAGAGGTATGTCCATTAGTCCCAGCCAAGTTTGTCTACCGCTTGCTGACCCGTGAAACAGGCCATCCGCCGCACGCACAATGGTATTATTTACGGACACCCACTGCTGACCACGATTTTTTCTGTTTGTTATGCTAACCTCACCATGCAGGCGAGTCGGTCTCGTATCTGTTTACCCACGCCCCGGTCTAATCAGACCCAACGTGCCGGCGATGCCGGCCCATTTGCCGTCCGGCATTTGAATTTGACTAGATTTGAAAAGGAAAAGAACACAGAGGCAGTAGACGAGGGGAATTTGTTTGCATCAGGAAAAATCAGGACGCATTTTGATCACCTAGTTCTGCTAGGTTACGGAGTAGATGTGTGTGTATATCACGGCTGGCTGGAGTTCAGTGGCTTTCAAAATTCACTCAGTTAATTATTAACCATGCCGACCCTCCCCCTGCGTCTCTAACCTTGCTAGATACCTAGCAGTATGCTGTCGGAGCGTGTTGCAAAAGAAACAAACCAAAACTCCAGAAAGGGAGCGTTTGGTGGGATATCGTCGAATGTGGCACGGCTGCTTGGAGTCAGCCTCGGACTGTTTTTAGATGAGGATCTCGCTCTTCAGCTCCACGACTAATTACAGCTTTTTGGAGTTACCTCATGCGAGCTATAGTTAGTTAATAGCGCTGACTGTGCCCCGGATGAATAACAGGGGTTATTGACGAACTTAAACGAATACCTTATATACGGATAGTTATGAAGACCTGCTCATATAATTAATGCCAATTAATCCTCTCTAGACTAGGGTTAAACCATAAGTATCTTTGTTCTGTACGGTGAAGTGAGCCTGGTCAACTATCCGTAGTTCCTCGTTCAGGCTCATTGAGATTACAAAGCGAAGGACAAGCCTCTTCCAAAAAATTCTCTCTCTCTTCCTCATCCTCCTGGGCCTGGCCACCGCAGCAGCCGCGGCGGCGGTGTTCTGAAGGAAGCAAAAGTGACACGAGTACTTTGAGGGAGTTGGTTCGGGGTTGGACAACACAGATCGCCGCGAGAATCAGTGAGGCACCGCAGGGCTTCTATTATTATACACAAGTGAAATACCTATAGCAGGTCTCACTTCATTTCTCTTTGTTTATGGTTTTTCATTTTCCCGGCCCTATCAATTAATTATTCGAGGATTACAAATACATGATGCTCCCAAAAGGTTCAAGTAAGAAATGTCTAATGACCCCCCTCGGCATCCGAGGCAGACCGGTAGTGATATGATGCGGCTTTTTTATTGGACGCTGTCAATGCGGCTGATGGGCGGTGCCGCGTTCGACGGAGAGATTTCTGCCACGGTCAGGGATCATGGGCTTGCGAGCCTCAGCGACGTTTTAGACGGCGCCCCTCGTAACTATTATCCGGGGGTTCTGTAGTTATCATGTCTCTAAGGCCGGGCCCAATCTTCCGACATTATCTAATTATCTTGTGAACGTGGGGGATATAAATATCCGAAAAGAAGACCCTCATGGAAGCCACCAGAACTCGGGTAATCTCGCTCAGATACTTATTTGTTTCTATTGTTGGTTGTTTATTACTATTTTCATAATTCTCACCGCTCAAGAGTTCAACGGACGAACTCGACCGAAACAGAGGAGCATGAGAGAGAACACAAGACGAGTCCACCAAACCTGGCCATCAACCATCGGAAGTCCACCCTCCAGAACTCAACTCATAATACCCAAGAGGGCAATACAATCCCAGGAGTTCCCTCAGAGACCTCGGCCAGCCGAACCAAGGAAATGCAAGCCCAGGGGCGGGAGTTCGCCGTGTAAACTCAACCCACCGGAAACCCAAAATAACCAGAACCCAAAAAAGACAGGGCCGGAGAAAGAGGGGGTGCTTAAGCAACCCACCTCTTGGCCACCGTGTCGGGAGCAGCCATGGGCCGGCAGACCGTCTCGACCTTGCCGTAGTCCACGTGGTTGAGGAGACCGGAGGTGGGGAAGGAGACGGAGGCGTCGCCGGCCGAGACGGTTTGGGTGCCGGACCAGCGGAGGGTGATCTGGCCGCGCCAGACCATGGCGGAGCAGAAGACGGCCGGCGTGTCGGCGCTCATCTGGACGGTGGAGCTCCAGGACAGCTGGGCGGAGCGGCCCGTGTGCCGCTCCTGCGTCTGGGTGGCGCCAAAGTCCCACCCGGCGTCCAGGCCGGACTCGAGCACCCGGGGCAGCGATGTCTTGAAGGTCGTCTTGAGCGACAGGCCGTTGCTGGTGCCGCTCGTGAAGGTCGTCGAGGCGTCGCGCGCGGTGCTGCCGGAGAAGGTGTACGAGTAGTCGGTCCCATTCCAGACCGCCGTGCCCTCCTTGAGCGTCTCCAGGACCAGGCCGTCGTTGCCGGGGATCCTCTCGAAGACGACGTCGTCGACGACAGACTCGGACAGCGTCTCGAGAAAGATCGGGGCAACCTGGTCCAGGTCGTCGCCGGCCCGGCCCTGGAAACCGACCAGCACGCCCGAGGCCACGTTGACGGCCTTGTTCGAGAGCTTGGCCGTGTTATCGACGCCGTAACCCCAGGAGCGATGGTTGGTCGTGATGTCGATGCGGGCGGCCCGCGGAGTGGCCTCGGTCTTGGCCTTCCTCCCTTTGGCCGAGGGCGTCAGGGCCCAGAGCGTCATGCCCGTGATGATCTCACCCTCGTCGAGGGTAAGCTCCGAGTACTGGTCTTTGCGGACCCCTGCGATCATTTCGTTGCCGTCCGAGAAGACGGCGACGAGTCCCCGAAGGTAACCCTCGGCCCCGTTGTTGCGGTACAGGCGCAACGTCGAGACCGAGGAGCCGGCCGAACCGAGAATCGTGAAGGGGGCGCCGCCGCTGCCGCCCCCGATGCTCGTGGGTCTGACGCAGAGATCAGTGCTCCACGGTTCTGCCGAAACCAAGGGAACAAGGGCGCCCAGAAGGAGTATGAGAGAAAGGCGGGGGAGGGGTGACGCCCTGAGAGGCGCCCGAGAGCGAGAACGATAGCGAGCGGCGGGCCCGCGACCGAAGGACAATGCCACCGCGAGAGCGGCAACAGCCGAGGTGCTGACCGGCAAAAGGCCGGCCAGCATAGCCAAGATGGCTGCTAGGGCCGAGAAGAGGGCGCCTAGTGCCATGGATAAAATCTTTCTCGATATTTCTTGTATTTTCGTTTTAGACCCAGGCGAGATCGCGCAGAAAGGCAGATGAAAATCGCTTTCTTTGCTTGTCTTTTATTGAAGACAAGCCCAGGCGGGGAGCCGGATGTATACGCATGTATGTGTGTGCAGTTTGACAAAGTTCTGCCTTCTTGAGGGAAGGTAGGTATCCTCTTATACTTACGCGGGAAGGGGTTCGAGCTGCGTAGTCATCCTGTCACTTCAGACCATGTGAAAGTTCGAAATCGATTAGAGTTGCTTTGCTGCCAAGGGGACTCGTAAGTGCTTTGCAATGCAGCAACCACGGTGCGTCTGTCACCAAACCGCGCTTCACTTGCATGTCCGAGGTTTGCAGCTTGCTGCATGGATTAATTAATTATTCGCTGTGCCGAGATGGAGGCTACAAACCGGCTAAAGACTCCTCAACTTTTGATCGGTATTTCTTCCACTGTCTGCACTGAGGTGCTCTTGCCTCGTGAAACCTACGTACATCAGGTCACTTGTGAACATTGGTCAGCCTGCCTTCCTGACTTCTGTAAATACATTACCCAGACAACTACTTCTAGAAAGAGCAATTTTACAAGTTGTGGTCTGAATAAGGATTATTATCTCAGAAATGAAGCTAAAATCTACCTACCTTGATTATTACTATTTATTTGTTTAGGTGTTTTCACGCTTGAGTTTCTTGTCTTATCTACTTCGAATCTGCACCTCGTTCACGATATAATAAGCTACGCTTACCATTGTCTCCTTAGTATTACCTTACTTGTTCTCACCATTCGTCATTGTGCCAAGATCACGGCTAACTTCATCTTTGCCGGGTCGGACATAATAGGTCAATACTTCGCCTTTTGAAGGTAACAAGATAGACGCTCAATGATTGTAATAATAATATTCGAAAACCAGGCCCTTCCCTCTCCCATTTTGCCCCTGAATTGATGATGGCTCACTGAAGAAAAAGCAGGCATGTCGGTAAACGGGGATGTTGCCTGCATGCCTGCATTTGTCAAATGATGCAATTAATCCCATATACGTATGCATTTACTCCTAAGGTTCTGCATTGAAGAGCCTAATTACGTGTACGCCTGCTGGGTGAAGGACCTCGAAACAACGCCGAGACTGACGCAATCAAATGCAAGTGAAACGATTATCCCCTATGCAGCTCAACGTGAGAGACATCGGTGACAGCCGTACTACCACTATTATTAATGATTAACAAACTAATTAAATCGAAGGATGCATCTCTCGTTTAATGTAAACATTCCAGAACTCGGGGCTTAATGCTTTTACTGTTTCCATTTTACCATCGTGGTTCCATTATGTGTGGTTTGGGACTAATTACTATGAGTTCGGTAGCGGCTGGGAAATCCCCAAGTCCGTGAATTACTCCCGAGCCGGATTTCCATCATACAGTTGCATAGGTATTAGACATATTCTGCGGCCTAGTCCTTCTTGACTGTTTTTGACTGCTTTTTCTAGCTGATATTAATTACTCGCCGTATACGTCAAGTTGATAATATTAATTCGACCAATCTGGCATTGTGTGAAGGCCTGCCGAGGGCTAATGCAAAGCGGTTCGTAGCAGACTAGATGGGCGATGTAGGTCAGCCTTTTCATCGCTAATGGCTGTCAATGTGTCAGCTTGATGTCAGGTGAAGACAACTAGAACTGACAGAACAAATATATATGCAAGGAAGTTTAGAAAGCGAGCCGAAGCATCCAAGCCAACAAGACTATTCTTGGCAAGTCCCTGTCAATCACTGTGATCCGACAGTAGCCATAGTGTGCGATTTGTCCGTTATCGCGCGTTCTTCGATGAAATTTCGCGGGTTTAAGAATGGAGCAGCCTTGGGAACGCTCAAAGTATGCGCTTTACAAGCGGACTAATTATCACCTGAAAATTTGCTGGATTGACGATGAGTCGATGACTGACGAGTACCGGGCTGAGTTGTCCAAGACTGGCCTCCCAGGTTCTGGCAAGTTGAATATTGAAGATCCTGTCCACTAGGAGAGGATTGGAATTTGCTGGGCGGGTAAACGCGTTTCAGTCCTTTCGCGAAGATTCGAAGCGCGAGGGAGGGGATTGAGGTTGCGGCGTTGGGCCAAAGCAACGATTTCAGACCCACGGTAGAGATTTAAAATATCAACTGCCCCGCCCCCGCTTCCTCAGAGCCTTAAGGGTTCACGTTGGGCCACGATGCTTCAGCTCAGGTTGTAACACTGCAATTCCGCCTGCATGAACTCCCAGTGGGACAAGATCCGGAAATAAGCTCGAGTTGTCATCTCCGAAGCTGCTAACCGAACCTATTGGTGTGAACGAGCAGGCGTAGCAAGCAGTATTATGTTTGATGAGATTTCTGCTCGGATCAGTAGCACCTCAGGCATTTGCAATCACATTTGCAGTGCGCCCGCTCTTTCCCAACTTAGCTTATAATTAACCGTCATGGATTCGCATTTGCCAACCGAGTCTCCAGCATTGGGGCATTCCCGTTTCCGTCTTCGACCCCGCGAGATACGTACACGGCAAAGATAACAAGTCTTCCTTGGCCCCTTATTATTATTAATCGTGTGTTACTCTGAACCCTAACCTTCTCGCGTCTTTTTTTCTTTTCTCGTTACGCGGTCTCTATTTTTGGGCAAAAGATCGTAATGTGGCATGCGTTGATACGTAGAATACTGGACGCTTCGGGCCTCGTCCCGACTGGCAACCTGCCCGAGGTGCCAAAAAGCGAGAGCCTGCTGTGGCTTCCCCGGATACCTATCCCTCGGGAGCCAAGCTTTAGGGTGGGTGTTCGCGGAAGGATTACTTACAACGCTGCAACTCTGCCGTCGTGGAACGACACCGAACAGTGCTCGTGTCACCCAACTGTTGCAATCAGACATGCAGCTCCCGCGATTGGCAGCCAGCGACGAACGATAGCTGCCCTACCTTAGCTTTCCAAGCCCGCTCTTTCCGCCCTCACCTCCATGCTCCATCATGGGAAAGAAAATCCACATCTGCTCGGTCAAGGTGCGCCGACACAAGTTCCTCGCTCGACACTGAGCCTACAATTCTGATCTCGACATTGGCCAGACGGCTTCAGGACGGCATGATAACTCGAAGGCTACTGCCCCCACCGATGATTGATCCACGACCGAGCTGGACTTCAGAGGAAGGCTGCTTGGCTACCACGACCGACAGGAAGTACTACCGCCGAGGCAACGCCTTCATCAAGCGTTGTCTCCGTACACGCGAGTTTCTGCATGGACCACAGGGCATCCACGTCCCCAGGCTACGGAAGGAGTCCCTCAAGAACGAAGCCGACACACTGCGTTTCCTGAACCGCCACACCGATATTCCGGTACCCCTCTTATTCTGCGATTTTGAGGACGATGATGCTTACTACGTCATTACGGAGTACATCGACGGCGTCAGCATGGCTGAGCTGCCGGAACACCAAAAGGAGGTAGTCATTGCCGAGCTGGAGGAGCACCTTGCCCGGCTCAAGACGCTCAAGTCCAATCGCATGGGCGGGCCGTCGGGAATCGTGATACCACCGTACAGGGTCCTGTGCGAGACGGAGAGGGATGACTGGTCGCAACTCCGCCCGTCCGACCGCGCCGAGTACGTGTTTTGCCATAACGACT
This sequence comes from Thermothelomyces heterothallicus, assembly GCF_042370625.1. NCBI lineage: Eukaryota > Fungi > Ascomycota > Sordariomycetes > Sordariales > Chaetomiaceae > Thermothelomyces > Thermothelomyces heterothallicus. The sequence goes on along the minus strand of NW_027192574.1, from coordinate 842,147 downwards.
GCTCACAGCACAACGTCATTGTCAATCCAAGAACGCTCAAAATCGCGGCCATCGTGGACTGGGAGTATGCTGGGTATTACCCGGAGCACTTCGAATTTCCATTCTACAAGCGAAACGGGCCATCGGTTGCGCTAGGCGAGGAAGAGGACGATACGTACGCGCTGCTGGGTTTCCTCAACTCTCGGCTTGGGTGGGAGGTAAGTAAGAATGGCGGGAAGACAGTCCGGCGCAACTCTCTCTTGACCATTCACTGACGACGTGCCGCATGATTCCAGGGCCAAGGGCAGCAGTATCCTTCTACCTCACCAACGCACCCAACCTACCATTAATAATAGGTTGCACAAAAGAGGTTGTGGTTGTACTACGAAGTAATTAGAGGCGGTTCCACAAGGATTGGACGATTCGTCGGGCGCTGAGTAAAAGACTTGCACAACGATGCAACAAACGAGGCGTCGGGGAAGCAAGGCACATCGCCCCGAGCCGTTTGGTCCCCACACCCAAGGTTCAAGACACCAATCCCGGTGCTGTATGTATGTACTGCGTACGGACTATTTCTTCCGAGCGAAGCGGCTACAACAACGCTCCCCGCGGCCACATTGACCTGTCGCTGATACCAACCATGAATACCAACCCCAGGGATCCGTGAGAATGCTACCCAAAGAATGTCTCCAGAGAAGATTGATATCACAATTGTTGTAGACTAGCGATCGCCAGCGCACTGCAAAGCGGTAGGGCTACTACCTCACTTACTGAACCACCCAGCCACCATAGATGAAACACTTACTTTTAACACATCGGAACACGATCATTGTCTTGTACATGGAGGTCCTGATATTGAAAGGGAGCGACGATTGTGAATCTGAGGAGAGGAGAAGGCTTGTAGCTGGTGTGTGACGGAAGTGGTTCGCGTAGAATGCCGAAGTTTTTACGTCATTTGTCTCGCCGATACCCGTCATAATTAGGGTGATACTTCCGGATGCAAAAAAACTGTTCCTCAACATTAAAGGAAGGGTTAATTGCCCCTGTCTAACAAAACTCGCTGTTGTGTAACGAATCAAGCAGGGGGAACATCTTCTCGCCCAACCAGTTCTTTCACTCAGAGATGGATGACTCGAGACACCGGTCTCAAAGCCCACCTATGGCTCGGAATGTCGACTTTCTTGCCCAGTTACTGGGTCCTGGCGACTTCAGCGACCTCGCATTCTGCTGTCGTGGGGAGGTGTTCAAAGTTCATAAGGCCATCGTCTGTACACAGTCTGCTCCTATCAAGGCGGCCATTTTGGGGGGATTCAAGGTATGTCCGTAGAACCACATGCGGCCGTGCATGGTTCAAAGACTCGAGAGTGCTTACGAGTTCTAGGAGGGCGAGACCGGGTCGATCAACATGGACCACTTTCACCCTAGCATTGTGAGGAGGCTGGTCCAGTTCCTGTACACTGGCAACTATGACGACCTGGACGACAACTGTGGCCGATCTGTTCCCCTCGTCGGCCAAGAGGTGGCTCAGGAAAGACCGACTGACACAGCCGTATCCTCTACGGGAAATGGACACACAGAGACGGCCGGGAGCCAAGAGCGTTCAGACCCGCCGCCTCCGGCATCGCCGACACCGAAAGCGAACGTACCTCCCGTGCTTCTCGGTCATATCCGGATGAATTGTATCGGCGACTATTACCAGGTGGAAAATCTCGTGTCGAAAACAAATACTATAGTCGAGCAGCTCCTCCACGATCACAGCACGGACAGCTCGTGGGTCGAGAGTCTCCCCACTGTCATTGAAGAAGCGGTCCAGTCCACGGGAGATAAGAAGCTGCTCAAAGTATTGGCGGACGCGGTGGCAGATAACATATCGGCTATCGTGGACATGGACACATTCAGGAACCTCTCCGCCCTGTCCGACTTCGCATTCCATATTATTCAAGACTGCGCCCACAAAAATCGCGCGCTGACGACGGAGCTCGGGGCAGCACGGCGCGAGCTGGATGGCTCGAAAGCCCATACCAAGATGTTCAAGGACCATGAAGAACGGTGTCGGCGTCTCCTGAGCGGTAAATTGCAGTGCAGACACTGTGGCCCTGGGTTCTCCAGTATAACAGAAACACCGGGTTATATCCTCTGTTGCACCAGGTGTTTCACGAAGCACTTCCTGGACAAATAAAGAAGTCGTGGTCTTCTCGGCTTGGCGTTGTGAACAAGTTGACAGCCGACATGGAAGCCAACCAGCTCGTGTCCTCGGTGTTCTTCTCTTAACATTATCTGATGTAATTACAGAGGGGGCCCAACTTCCCTTCCAAGGTTTCTGATCAGAATGGACAATACCCGTCTGAGAAGTTCGGGTTTTATAAGTGGGAGAGGGGACAGGTCTGGAGCCAAAGGATAATAATATCGCGAAGGAACAAAACTGATGACGATACAAGGCACGACGGTTCAACGTTGTGGTGCGATGCAAAGAGTCAATTTTCCATGCTTCATATTTAAAGCGGGTCCCTGTGACGATAACTCTTTGTTCCTTCCCAATTGACAAGAGGAAGGGCAAGGCAATAATCAATGATTGCAAGTTGGTTCCGAGAAAACTGAGCGATAGGTAATTAACCGCAACAACAACAACAACAACAACAACAGGAACCATTAGCAGACCTGTTCTTGAACGATTGCCTTCATTCCAAGAAGGTTAATGGGCCCCAGCCGATGCTTTTCCCCCAACCCTCGACTTAAACCCCGGGCACCCGATCCGACTCAGAAGGTCAGAATGGCTCCCGCCTCGCCCGGAACCTTCCCCGCCACCGCGCCGGAGCCGAGCAGCGAGTACTCGTACCCGACCGAGTCCGGCGCCATGTTACCCTCGGGCGCATCGTTGAGACCGCCGCCGAGGTCCGTGTCGATGACTGTCGCGTATCTGGGGTGCGAAAAAAAAAGGGGAGGGGGGGAAACCCGAGCATGTCAGCATTTCCTCTTCTCCCCCCGTTGTCCACTCGACTCAAGAGAGAGAAAAGCAACGGCGGCAGCGCCCGTCCCAATAATTACTTACCCAACTTCGTCCGAGTCGCGGCTGGTGACGGGGACCGTCACGTTCCTGAAGACGTTGCTCTGAACCAGCACCTGGGCGCCCATCCGTGTGTTGATTGCCGTGCTCATGCTAATTAGTCAAGCCACAGTCTCCGGTCAGCCTTTCCCCCCCCCCTTTTTCTAATACTCTTTTCTTTTTGACGCGGGATACTTACTTTTCAAAGTACGAGTTGTAGATGTGTCCCGTCCCGAAGCGGAGCAGCGGTCCGCGCGAGTTGATGTTCTTCCAGTAGTTGTTGGCGTACGTCAAATGGAGCTTGCCCCGGTCTTGGCTACCGTTGCTGTCGCTGTGCCCGGCCAGGGATGCCTTCCAATGGTCGTGGAAGTACGTGCTGGCAGACGTAAGTCAGCCTCGCCTAATATGTTCTTGACGGAGACGGAGACGGAGACGGAGACGGAGACGGAGACGGCACAAAGGAAGGGGAACATGTCTCACTGGGAAATGGTGATGAAGTCGGAGCCGTGTGACGAGTCCACCAGTCCGTCGTAGTAATCCTTGTCGACGTCGAGGGTCGAGAAGAACTCGCAGTGGTCGACCCAGACGTTGGTGCTTTCCTGCACATCCAGGACGTCAGAGAGAGCGAAGGTCGGAAAGGAACGGGTAATTAGTAATTGCGAGGTAATTTAATTACCTACCTCAATCTTTAGCCCATCTCCATTGTCGGCCTCCACGAAGGAAGAGACGATGTTGCGCAGGATCAGGTTGCTCTGGCGCCGGAAATGGAGGCCAACACCCTTGAAGCCTGGGCACTCGGTCGTGGTAAGTTCAGGCCCCTTCTCCTCGAGCAAGACGGGGCCATGGTGCGCCAAGACTCACCTGATCCAGGCAGGCCGATGATGCTCTTGTTGCTGGCAACCCGCACCTTCTCGTTTCCGCTAATGACGCCTTTGACGACAACAATGGCCGGGTCGCTGTTCTTCTCGTTGACGGCAGCTGTGAACTGGGCCAGTGTTGATACCGTTGTCACAGTGCCGCCTGCACCTCCCTTCGTGCTAATATCCAATAATAAAGGCCGGTTAGCCGAACCGCTGTTTCTCTGGCTTGGTCAACGGATTTTATAATCTCACCCCCCGTTAAGCGTGGCGTAACCAATGTCGGCAGCATCGGAGATCCCGGCCCTTTTGGCCAGGCGGGGCGTTCCGGACTCGGGCTGAGTCGGGGTCGGCGAGGCCGCTGTCAGTGCCAGGAGCGAAGCAAGAGCAAGGAGCTTCATCGTGGGAGGGGTTCAAGGCGCATCAGCCAAAAGGCGCCCGTGTACTATGGGAACGGGATTCTCTACGGAGTACGGGTGAATGGAAATCAGGAAAGAGAGCGCAAAGGCTACCAAGCGACTAATTAGTTGGATAACTACCTCCTCTCTTCACAGGACTCATCAAGATTATATTGGCGACGCTTCCAAGGGATACAGCTGAGCTTCTATTAACGCCCCATTCCCGGAGCGAAAGCAGCTACATGTGGGGGAGCACCTGGTCAACATCTCGTATATTTTTCCTTCGGCGGAGAATTTTTTCCACAATTCGTCACATTCGGCCTCCTCCTTCCGTCCTATCCCTGGGCGGTATAGGTGATCAACGACTTGGAAAAAAAAAAAAAAAAAAAAAAAAAAAAAAAAAAAAAAAAAAAAAAAAAAAAGAGACCAAGGCGCTACCGAAAATCCCCCGTCATGTGCGGTGATCTGATTGACCTTTCAATCTGCGGCCTACCGGGCGGGAGTGCTTTCTAGGTACTTTGACGGTGGGTGTGCCACGCCAAGGCCACCCTTGTGCGTTTCATGCACAACTTCCCTAATATGCAGGTCAATGTCCCGGTGTCCCGAGGCCATGGGTGTCCTGAATTCGGTGCTACCTGCATGTCGGGATTGGAGAAGGCGTAGTAGTAAATATACATGAGGTACGGTGCTCAAGTTCCACCAATCCTGTTTTTTTCTCCTCTTTGTTTCCGACCACAGCAAGAGGTCAGGCCCACTTCGCAACTAAGCGTGCCGTGGATCTGTAATCTTGATCTTTCCCGGTTCGCTTAATAGGTAATTATCCGATGTGCCAGAACGCACTCGTGTATCTTCCGTATTTTGCTGGGGAAGAATTCGTGCTTGGAGGGGTCAAGAGCGTGCGAGTCAGCAAGAACGACATCACCAAAGAACGGCACGAGGGCAAAAAACATATAACACCGCTGATTCCCCCATTCGTCACCGACATAATCAAGTGCTGGTACGGCAGGCCAGGAAATTATTCTTTTAGTAAGAAGGATCAGAAAACAGGGGGCTTCGGGATCCCAAAACGGGCGCCTCTTCGACTCTTTAACGTTGATGCTGTCTGTTTTAGGAGAACGGATAAGCCGGCCTGTGCCGGAGAACCCGTCAGCTCTTGCTACGACACAATCCGTCGATCGAGAGCACTCCGATCGGGCAGAGAGCCCTCAGCAGGAAGCAGCGGGAAATATCGAGCATGGGCAAGTGGGAGGCCCATAGCTACCTAATTAACCAAACCACAGACCTGCATCACGAACAATACCTACCTTGGATTTACGCGTCTATTGGTGGCGACCCCGCAAGTCTTGCTCTCCCCGGCGCGACTTCAGTCTGGCTCGAAGTTGCTACCCAACCAACGTTGGCAAATTTGCGCCTGCTGCATTGTGGCGGACGGTCGGTGACCGGGGTTTGAGATTCAGCTCGCCACGGAGTCGCACAATGAAGACATTCAACCAGTCGCGAATTTCTTCTCGTGTTGTCTTTTGTTCCCATACATAATATGGCAAAACCCCTCAGTCCTGCCTGTGCCTCTGTTCGACGCAATAACTGCAAAGGATGCAGCCGTCGACTTCTAATCGTCGCCACCGTCGCTCTCTCTTCCATACTTCCGAAAAAAATTTACAGAGAAGACTCGCTATCTCCAGTTCTTCTTCTAAAACAATCAATCGTGAGCCATGAGTTTATACGATGCCGCGATTCACGACCGAATAGAGGAAGCACAACGGCTTCTTGACGAAGGTACGGACGTCAACGCTCAGGGTGGCTACTTTGGGACTACCCTCCAGGCCGCCGCATACTGGGGGAGCACAGGGGTCGTGCAACTATTTCTTGACAATGGTGCGGATGTCAATGCTCAGGGTGGCCAATATGGGACTGCGCTGCAGGCCGCCGCAGCGGTAGGGAGGATAGAGCTCGTACGCCTACTGCTTGACGAAGGTGCGGACGTCAATGCTCAGGGTGGCTACTTTGGGACTGCCCTCCAGGCCGCCGCATCGAAAGGGAGGATAGAGGTCGTACGCCTGCTTCTTGACAAGGGTGCGGACGTCAACCTTCAAGCTGGCCGATTTGGGACCGCGCTCCAGGCCGCTACAAGTTTTGGGGGGGGAGGGCCGGACGTTGTGCGGTTGCTTCTTGAGAACGGCGCGGATGTCAATGCTCAGGGAGGCCAATTTGGGACTGCCCTCCAGGCCGCTGCAGGGTGGGGGGAGGCGAACGTTGTGCGGTTGCTTCTTGAAAACGGTGCGGATGTCAACGCTCGATGTGGCGAGCATACAACTGCCCTTCATGCTGCCACGATCAACGGAAACAGAAAAGTCGTGTGGCTGCTCCTCAACGCAGGTGCTCAGACGAACATAATTACCGGATATTAGCGAGGCAAGGCCACTTCAGCTTGCTGTTCAAGCAGGGGACTTGGAAACTGCGCGACTACTCCTTCCACGAAGTACTGATAGCATGCGTTTCATCGAGGCTTCTACATGGAGATCCCTCCTGCCTGGCTCCGAGCGGCACCTTGAGATCGCCAACGGCCAGTCCATGGCTATTACGAAGAGGTCGGAAAGATATATATGGGATAGAGGTTACCCCATTCTTGGGGACCTCACCGCCTTTGATGCAGGGACCGATCATTTCATGGAAGTGGACAACCAATCCAGGCGCCTTTTGTACGTATTCTTAGTCCTCCTGCCTTTGATGTTCCAGCGCTCACATTAGGTTGGGTTAATTAGTGCGCTTGACGGCGGGGATCCCCTTTCATCTTCCTCATCATCAGGTTTCCGTTGCCGTTGGTGGCGCACAACTCGAGCGAACGGATTCGATACTGATTGGAAGGTCCAGCCCAATACAGTACCCAGTTTGGCGGCCCTGGATCAATTTCCAGCGGAAGACTGTAAGTCTCCTCTCTTCCCCTCCTCCTCCTCCTCCTCCTCCTCCTCCTCCTCCTCCTCCATGTCTACGTAAAATCAGGGTGAGGCGACTCTCTGCTAATGTATCAAGGCTTTGTCGAATGCGGCTTCAGTACTCGTGGGCTCATGCTGCCAGCGTGCGAAGACCCCCGCTGGCCTAGATTGTCGGATACCTCAGAGTTTAATATCCGAAAGCTCGAGGAGACTTACGGCATTGTATGGATCATGACCAAGCGTCAGGACAAGAGGGCCGCAGAGAGTACTTCAGGTTGGGAGTCAAAAACATTTTTCAGCACCTCGGAATACGCGCAAATACCAGTTCGTGCCACGGAACTTCTTGAACCCCTGGTCCAGCAGCTCCGCCAAGGATGGGTCCGCACCTTTCGGGCAGCGGAAAGCCGTCTGACGAAGATGGTGAGCCGAGAAAAAAGTCTAGTTCGAGATGAGCCTTCTCCCGTTAACTGGACTATTTACGCAGCGAACCGAGTTGCTGAGGGCTAGTGGAGGAGACCCGCGCCTAATCCGAGACTTGCTAGGTGATGCCCAGCTGTGGGATCTCTTGGGAAGAAGCTGCAACAGACAGATAGCGGAGCTGAAGGCATTTCAAAAAGCTTACGGGAGCAAACCGTGGACGGCGTTTCACGAAGACGAACACGTACTCGAGGATGTGAAGACATTCGGTGAAAACATACAAGAACTCGAAAGGGAATACGGGGATGGACTGAAAACCTTGGCGGACACGTCCCGGGATCTCATTCAACTAGTAATTACTGGATAAGAGTCCTTTCCATCCATTTTTTTATTAATTAACGGATGATTGCTGGCTAACCCCGCAACAGGAGTTCAATCTCACGTCGATCGCGGAAGCCCAGAAGTCGAGAACAACAAACCTGAGCATGAAGCGCCTTAGTTGGATCACTGTACGTGCCGACCCTTGGCTAGGTACCTTAATGTCTAATTAATTAGTAACATATCAATTGCTAACGGTTGGTATTGGCAGTTCGTCTTTCTCCCACTCATGTTCATCGCAGTATGACCCTTGACGCTATGTCGTTCTATCGCAAAGCCGATGCCTAACATGGATATATTATAATTATTCATTAATTAGAGCCTCTTTGGCATGAACGTCGACGTCTTGGCATCCGACCCTCCTTGGTGGATATATGTTCCCTTCGCGTTGGGGACCATGTTATTGACACTGGCCGTGTGGCTGATATTCAAGTACAGTGATGTCAGAATTACCAGCCGCTTCCTTTAGGTAGTTTCATGGTTGCTAACAACGTCCACAGCTGGAGGACAGGATAGAGCGTGAATTCAACCGTCTCATGAGGCGGCGGCGACGACGACCAGACCTCGAGAGCGGCCAGCAACGGCGCATGTCTCCGCGGCGAAGAACGGCAATGTTTCCGGCTCTTGGGAAGAAAAGGTCTTGATTCAGCATGTGTGGAGAACAAAGACAGCAGTAATGGCTGGTTAGTTACCGCTCGGGCAGTCCTCTCGGCGAGGTGATCCAGGTCGCTCCACCTCATTGATGTTCGGCTCGACAACCGTCAGCAGCGGCGGAGTGGTGGGTTCTCTTTGTGTAGCTGTCCTCCAGGCTGTAATTAGCTAGTGCTCAGAGTGTTCAGCCAAACTGGCCGTCGCTGGTCCGCGAGCGGCGCCGTTCGGTTCAGTCTTGAGCTCCTGCAGCATGCGGTCCATGACCTGAACGACCCGCTTCTGCTGGGGGAAAATGGACGGCATGATGTTGAACTCGTCGTGGCCGAGTTCGAACTCGTAAGGGGAATTGCAGGATTAGCATCCAGGCGGCATACAATTGCTTGCCCGTGTTACCCCATTTAAGGGCTGACCTCCTCGTCTCCGCGCACTGGCGGGAACGGGTAGAGCAATGTCTATGGGTAGGTAGGTGTTGAAAGCCATAACGTTAAGTCACTCGATATCAGAGACTGGGATGGCAGGGCGTATTAAGAGGGCAAATTAGGCATGTGTATTAGCGTTTCTCTCTGCTTTCATTTCCGCTTTAATTATTAGTCTACACAAGCTTCACTTCTGCCGTCTCACACATCCACAACAACCACCATCTTCCCACTTGCCCGGCCATCCTCCATATACTGATGCGCCTCTTGAATCTCCCCAAACTTGAACACCTTGAACGGCTTCGCGTCAAACTTGCCGTCAGCAACGGCGCGGACGATGCTCTGCAGCGGAACATCAGACAGGGGGAACTCGGGCGTGCCAAACACAAAACTGCCGAAGAAGCTGAAATGCACCCCGCTGGCCATCTGCAACAACGGGTTAAAGTCCTTGATAGGGTCGAGACCCCCAAGCCACCCCGCAAGACATAGCCGGCCGTCCCTCTTCACCAGCGTCAGCGACTCGACCACCGTGCTGTTCCCAACCAACTCCAACACCCTGTCAAACTTTTCCGCCCTCCCGCTCTCTCGCAGTCTTTCCGGCAAGCCGGGACCCTCGACGACGGCATCCGCCGCGCCTAGCGCCTTGAGCTCCGCGAACTTCCCCTCGCTCCTCGTCGTCGCCGTCACTAGCGCGCCGGCGTTAACCGCCAACTTCAGCGCCGCCCTCCCCAGCGCCGACGTCGCACCCCTGATCAGCAGCCTCTGTCCCGTCTCCAACCCGAGATTCCGAAACAGACAGGTCCACGCGACGCAGTACGACTCCGGCAGCGCGGCGAGCTCCGCCCACCCCAGCGCCGGCTCCTCGCCGTCCCTCGCGAGCGCCGCGATGTTCTCGACCCGCGCGACCGTGTACTGCGCGTAGCTGCCGGGGACGGTGCGCCCCAGGCCGCCCATGACGGACGCGACGGCGGTGCCGGGCGCGAGCTCGCCGCCGGGGCAGGCGTCGACGGTGCCGACGCACTCGATGCCGCTGATTGGGACGGACTCGGCCCACTCGCCGCGGCGCATGTGCATCTCGGCATGGTTGATGCCGAAGGCGCGGATTCTGATGCGCGCCGTGCCGGGCGTGGGCGTGGGGAGCGGGACGGTGCGGATGACGAGGTTGGAGGGGCCCCCGAAGGCGGAGATGACGATTGCTTGCATTGTCGAGGGGGAGTTGGTGGTCATTGTAAGGCGGTGTTGGTGTTGGCTTTAATGTTATCGGAATGGGGATATTGTTCTATTAATTAAATATTGTATTATTTAGAGGGGGGGCAATAGCGCCAATGCACTTTTGGGGGTTGAATGCTAGATGGAATCCAAGCTTATTAATTAGTGCCAGCGAACTCATCCACGATGAGACCATGGGAGCTACTTACTTTATATCGGCCTCGCGTCGTGTGCCACGACCCCCCTCCACAACCTGCCGAAGCCACCGGTACCTTCTCATATTCGTGAGCCAAATGCCAGAATAAGGAACGTGGATTCCATGCGGTGTGTGGCTGGCAACGCGGTGTAATTGGTGAGACGGGGATCATGTTGGGTGCTGATTAGTCGGCAAGCGCCCTTTGTAAGCGTGGTGAATTGGAGACCCCGCCTGAATTATCTCGACAAAATGTCGAAAAGCTGAATCTTGGGATGTGGTTGCTGACTTAGCACACCGGCTCGCCGCTCGCCCGATGTTTTCCCGGCCGCGATCCTGTTCGCGTTCCCGGACCGTCGCCGTCTCTGTAACGACTGCAAACGGCGCCAGCGACGGCAGCCGGAAGGCTCCGGACCGCCTCCTACGTGTTCGCGACAATCCCGTGTATTCGTGACGAAGCGCCAGGATCCTATCCCCTGTCGGTGTAGACAAGGCAGAATCTTGGCGTTAGTCATTTAGGGCTGTCGTCGAGGATACGGACCAACTACGTCCGACCCTCGAAGCTTAATACCGGGTCAGGGTCCAGACCGCACGCATGCATTGGCCTTCTCTGCGGGACTGGGCCGAGGCTGGCTGGTGTTTAAGCCTCGACTCTACGGCGTTGATGCTTGGCGATGGCGATGGCGATGGCGACTGGCGCGAGTAATAGTTTGCTGTCCTGGTTGCCGTTCTCTCCACGGGTTCCCCCCCCCCCCCAAAAAACACTAGCATCGGAATTTACTGCACACACACACATCTGATCGGGGGTTCACGCATCATTTCTTGTTCTGGAATGAAAAGAACAGCTTCGTATTCCGTAATTCCGCGTCATAATAATCAACTAATGAACAATGCTGAAGCAGACCCCCCCCCCCCGGGGGTCCGCACTTTGACACTCGCCAACCAGGCTAATATTCTGAAAACTCGAGCTCGCCGCTCACCGGCGCATACTGCGACGCGGCCTTCCCCCCAAAGCGCGCCTTCAACCACTGCTGGCGAGCCTCGGCATTACCATCCCACGCCGCCGGCGTCCAGCCCAGGAAGTCATGGAAGCTCGTGTGCCAGAAGAGTTCCATGGGGTTCTGGGGCAGCGCGGAGAGCTGGGACGGGTGCTTGCCGTGGCGAGAGAGCTCGAAGACCACGGCGGTGTTGTAGTCGACGATGACGGGCTGCGGGAGGGGCTGTGTAGGGTTGCGCGCCGTCGTCGGCGACGGGGAGCCGGTCCGCAGCACGACGTTACGCGCGGCCAGATCCCGCTGGTCGACGCCCGCGTGCCGCTGCCGCGCGACCCCGTCCAGCACGGCGGCGAAGATGGCGAGGCGGTCCTGCTCGGTGTAGGAGGCGAGCGCCGACGGCGCCAGGCACACGGCCCGGATGCTGGGGCCTTTGATGTTCTCCATGAGCACTAGGCGGACGGCCCGCTGTCTTCTTCGTCCCGCGTGGGTGATGGGCAGGGTGAAGGTCCACGAGCCGAAGTACTCCGGGGCAAGCAGTCCGGCGCCGCCGCCGGTCTGGGCCCTCTTGGCGAGGTGGTCGAGCGCAGCGGCTTCGTGTGTATAGTGGACATCGGCCTGCCAGGCGACAGGGACGGGCACATGTGCGGCCTCCCGGTTCTCGAAGGAATAGTAGAGCGGATCGAATATTTTGGCGACGGCCTCGTACGGGGCCGGCGGACCACCTTGGCCAGGGCCAGGGCCAGGGCTCGCGTACGGAGCAACAGAGCAAACCACCAGCTGCGGGCCCCGGCCGTCTTCCACGGCCAAGGCGCTGAGGATGGTAAGCTTGGCGGCAGGGGCGGGCGGCGACGGCGACGGCGGCGCGTGTGGGTGCTCGAGAGGAGGATATTCCATAACCAACCGAGTCTGGGTCACCTTGTACAGGTCGACGTCGCTCCGTTCCCGCCAGGTGCCCGGGCCGTGATGGGGATCGCCAAAGGGTGGCGGAGGAATGTGACGCTTGATTTCCACGGCAAAGCCCGGCCGGTACGGGCAGGCCGGCTTCTCCGGATCCGGAGGCGGACTCCACAGCTGCGGGGGAGGCCCGGGCTGCGGGGCAAAGCGCGGCCGCATATCGGGCAGAGGCGGCATCGGAGTCGACGAAGGCATGCTGGGGAGTGGGGAGGTCGATGGTCTTTTGGTAGATGGGCTTTTGGTTGATGGATTTTGGTAGATGGGTTTTTGGTGAATGGTTTTTTGGTGGATGGTTTTACGGTTACGGTCGATGGTGCACAAAACAGCCCCATTCCCTAACGAGGTATCTGTAAGTTCTCTACGCCCTTGCATTGACTCAGGGCAGTGTTAAAAGGGAACCGACTTGTGGTGAAGATGACGAGTTTTGTGAACCCCATCCCTTAGGCGATCACGGTTTGATTAATTAGAAGCTTGCGAACCCGCAGAGCACATCTCATGGCGAAGTCTAATAATACTTATTTGTGCCCAGTCCGGGACGTAGCGCAAGGTATAGATCGCCTTTTAAAAGTATTAGGCACCTAGGCACTTGATGACCACCTGACCTTAAATATCGACCTTAAATATCGCGACGGTTATAATGTAATGTGCAAAAGCCGTGTTTTGGATATAATATATATAATCGTTGTGCTAGGTCTCTGTACCGTGTGGTTGTACAGCTCGGCAATGTTGACATTTCAGCCAATTCCCCCTGATCTACTCCGTACCCCGAAACGCCCGTCCTTTGACACGTGCTGATCAGCTTAGACAGTAGGAGTAGGTCTACTGGATTCGTACCCGCGTGTGCGGGAACGATAGAAAAAGCGGAGGGGAGGAGCGGCGATGGGTGTGCAACGGAGCTATCTGAAAGTCGCACGGGTGTGTGAAATACAAGGGTTGGCCATGACGCACGGAGAGCATGGTAAGTTGGGGGACAATACAATTCGAGGGCAGGTTCATGATGTCCAAGAGAACGTCGCAATGTGACGGACGTGATGACGGGGGAAAGAGAAACCTGCAGATCGCCTATCTAAATTATTCAAGGCGGGAGAGAGGGAATCGCCAAAAAAAAAGGATTCACCATTCCCATAAAGTTGAAGTGCACAAAGCCCCCATTGGCCACGAAAGTATACATCTATTAATTTTTTTTTTAAAAAAAAGAGCAATCCAAACCATCTCAGCCAACTGAAACCCCACTCTCCGCAGCCTTAGAAAGCCGCGGCACCAACCAGAGTGAAGAGAAGCACAACACCGGAGATGACAAACGGGGCCTTGTCCAGGGCGGGAACAGAGCCGCGAATGGCGGCGCTGGAGCTGCTAGACTCGCCGCCCTCGGAGGTACCGCTGCTGCTCTTGCCGCCCGAGCTGGTCGAAGCCTGGTCGACGGCCCACTGGGAGCCGGGGCCCTTCAGGCCGGGACCCTTGCCAGCGCCCTCCTCGAAGAACTGTGTGATTGTAATCGGGTTAGCCGCCCGTTCAGGACATGCATGCTACTCAAAAAAAAAAAAAAAAAAAAAAAAAAAAAAACTGAAAAAAAAAAAAAAAAAAAAAAAAAAGACAAAACAAGGCTGGAGTAAATAGATAGACAGAGCGGCAAAGAACGAACCTTGAGAGCACCCTCGGGCGTGTCCGGGAGCACAGACGACTCGACATCCCAGTGGGCGTCCTTGGTCGGGCATTCAGAAGCCTTGGAGGTCTTGGTGTAGCCGCCGTCGTCCGTGGGGGCGGGCCACTTCTTGAGCGCAGCGGCAAAGGCCGAGAATTCGGGCAGCTCCTCGCGCTCGCCCGTCTGGTCGGCACCGCCGTTGGCCTGGCCGCCCTTGATCTTGACGATACCGTAGTTGTTCGGCTCCATGCTGTACTCGTACAGCAGGCCGCCGGAGTAGACGCCCGTCATGTTGCGGTGCATGAGCGACTCGATCTCGCCAAAGTCGCGCGGGTTGTCGATGCAGCCGTACTCGGACAGGAACAGGGGGATGCCGTAGCCCTTGAAGTCCTCGACCTTCTTGTTCCAGCCGGACGTGACGAAGTCGGTGCTGCACCAGGAGTAGTCGTTCTATGCGAAAAAAAAGCAGTTAGCGACGGGGGACACGTTGCTCATTGCTCGCCCTCCCGGGCAAAAGTGGGGAAAGGGGGGAGGGGGAGACCTACAAAAGCGAAGAAGTCGCTGCGCTCCTCATCGGAGCCGCAGTTGAAGTAGTGGGCAGTCTGCATCCGGTTGGTCGTCACATCGGCGGCCGAGTACCCGACGGGGATCTTGCGATAGCCGCGGGCCTTGATGTAACGGCGCATGTCACGGTCGGTGGCCTTCACGTAGGGAGCGGTGCGGGTGGTGTTGAGGAGGTCGTGGATGACCTCGTTGCCGGAGAAGAAGGCCATGGTGTTGGAGTACTTGGCAAAGGCATCGATGGTGGCAAACACGCTCTGCAGATAGGGCGTGTTGTACGAGCCGTGGGGGTCCTCGCGGTTGATCGAGTACAGCGGGTTGTTGGCGTCGAGCACAACGTAGATGCCGGCGTCGGCGAGCGCGTTCATGCACTCGTCGTGGTCCAGCGAGTTGTCGGTCGAGTAGACGCGAATCACGTTGACGCCGAGCTTCTTGAACTTGGCGATATCCTTCAGGCAGATGTCAGGGTCGGCCAGAGGGTCGACGTTGGCCGCGGCGCCGCCGGGCTGGTAGTCGATGCCGCGGATGTAGAACCTCTCATTGCCCTTGAAGAAGGCATTGCCCGTCACCGTGATAGGCTCGAGCTCAGTAGCGCGCGGCTTCGACCTGACGGTCGCCGTCGGGTTGCCGTGCACAGCGGTCGCAGCCGCGACGGCGGACAAGAGCGCTGCATTCCTCATGGTTGCCGAGTGCCTCGGGAATCAGATGGATAGTTGCATACAACAAGTTGGGGCGACAGTTTTGGAAAGTGCGGAACAACAAAGTTGAGGCCGTCAAGGAAACGGTAGATTAAAAACCTAGAAAAGACAAATGACCATCAAAACGAGTGGAATGGCCGACGTCGAAGAACAGGAACAATCTGCGGAGGAACGACTGACGCGAAGAAGAAGCGACGTTGGTGGTCTTTGAAGAGTGCAGAAAACCTGCCCGGATGGGGCACGTTTTGGCGGCACGGCGGCAGTTAAAACACACACACACCCACACACACCCTTGGTCCGAAAAGGGGTAGGAGCATAGCCACGATCCAAGAAGTCTTGGAACTCTTGGATCTGACTATTTCAATGCTGGCATTGCGTCTGCCAAGAGAGCGCCATTCCCCTGAAATTGGAGCGCCAAGCGCCAATGATTGCAACCTGTTGACCGTGTCTCCGAGAGCCATTATGAACCCGTTGGCTACACCGGTCTGTCTGTTTGATCTTGGCACGAAACAGGATACCCTACCATTTGGTTCGACATGGATTGCTGAGGATACAACGAGTGTGTAGCAAAACAGACGTGGTAAAGAGTGGAGGCCCAGCAGTTTGACGGCGACTCATTCTGTGGCGGTTGAGAATTTGGAGGTTTGGAGGTTTGCGGGAATTGCCGAGAAAATCGACGTCCCCACACTGTTCGGAGATCTAGAAGGGCTCAACCCCGGAAACACAGCAGTGAGGACATCTGGTGCTCAGCATGCGAAGTATCAGCTACCTTCGATACGGGCGAGAGCAGCCAGATTATTCCGTACATTACTGTGCCATGTTTCCCGTGCACGCATTGTACACAACAATGGCAAAGACAGCTTCTCTGGGCGATTGACACGGGTGTGGGGTGCCAAGCAGTCGGGTCGATGGATTCGCGCTTCATCCGTTGATCTCACCTTCGCGACGAGCGACTTGAAACCGCCAAAAGTGCGAGAGGTCCGGCCAAGAGTGGAGTCCGCATCAAAAGGGTCTGGAATGCTCCCGCCTGGTCGCCTGGGCCCAACTGCAGCAGGCCGGCATTTGGAGCTAACTAGCACCTGGCGGGGACTCGGCATAACTAAACTAATCCGTACTACGGATCCCTTACACTAACCTTAGGTACCTTAGAGGGGCCGAGGTTTTCAACCAGAACTGAACATCGCACCAAAAAACTGAGAGACATACTCTTCAAAGAGTCTCTTTCAATGCACCAGTTGCTCGCTAACTTGCGTCTGTCAGGTTCGAATATTCCTCCTGGGCCGACAACAGGACGCTTCGCCAGTTTACGGGAAGAAGCATTCTGGTCAAACGGTAAATTGAGGTAATTAATTAGTGGAAAACGCTACTAAAGTACGAGCATTCTTCATGTAGCTTTAACACTTCACGACAGTTTTCCCAAGGGCTTTGAGGTCTACTTGTGAGCGTAGGGGTTGCCCTGAGGATTCAGGGCCACAGTTATTACTATGCCCTTTCAAGAAATAATCAAATGCTTTTCCTACTATCCCTCTGCAAGCCATCGAAATTGCTCTCGGTAGTTTGGTCCTTTCTGCTTCGATCACCGGTGGCCCTCTCTTCGGGCCTGAGGACCGGTCAGTCCTCGTCCCCGCCGTCGAAGTTTCTGCGGGAGCCGACGTACTACCTCTCCTCGCCCGAGGCATTGCTCGCTAGGGTACGTACCCAAATGTTGTTGTGCCCGCCGTGCCTATTGAATGGGGCCCAGTATCGCTATCTATAGGCGCCGACCGTCACGTAATAGGTGTCTCTGTTCCTTGCTTCCATGATGTCAACGGGGACATCAGTGCCGGAGATGGCGGCGTAAACGGAGTAATTACTAGTGGGTTTCCGCATTCTCTCCCTCGAGCCAATTGAAGGCCCCGAGCAAATACGGAATTGTTGCGCATAGGGTTGGCAAGGTGTCGGGGAAGCCTCAAGACAGGCTTACCATCAGAGACACTTGATCTTTCGAACTTAACTATTTGAGAAATGAATGAGATTGAGTTTTGACATATGTTATCGCTGAGCCTCAGTCCCGACGGATGGTAGTAAAAGAACGAGAGGTGTCCTTTGTTAATAGACTGGGAAGTGCTTCGAGAGGTCAGCCAGTGATGGAAGTAGATTGTGGTAAAATCAAGTCAGTTCAGAAGTTCGATGTCTGTTCCTACGTTTGCTGGCCCTGTGGCTCTGTATAAGAAGAGGATGGGCACAAAGAACCTACCGTTTGCCAGGATCTATAGGGCTTATCTTATCTAACCTTATATGACGGACGTGTCTATAGATAACGTACTGTATTAGCTAGATAGATAATAGCAAAACCTAAGATTACAATGTTTAAAAGTTCTAGTTTCGTCGAATAAGCCTGATAGGTTAGATTTGTTACATTATCGCCATCCAATACGGTGAGTATTGAGTATAGAATGAAAGAAGAAGTCGCTCGCTGCTCTAAGGAGACCCGCGTGTCGCGCGGTAATTCGTTCAAAGCACTTGACAACAATAACAACCTGATCGCGTCGGTCAGCTAAGCCAAGGCCCGAGCCCGTGCTGACCTCGGCAACGCCAAGAAAGAAAGGATGCGCGGAATTGCCTTGGGAAGAATGCAATACCATAAGCCTGACGGGAGGCGGAAATACGGCAATGCAAACACTTCCGCAGGACCTCTGCTCCTTTCCTACCCCAACAAAAGCAAGAAGCTGGGACTCAAGACGTAAATGCTTTTCAAGATTTTCGTTTTGTCGGTCTAGGTTTAAGAGATTACAGAAAGTACATCTCTGAGTTTCCCAGAGGCCATCTGCATTGTGAAACCTAAGCGGTACGGAGCAAACTAAAGAGAGTTGATGCAGTACGTGTCCGTAGACACGTCCATCATGTAAGGTTAGATTAGTAAGCCCTGTGGATGCCTGCAAACGGTAGGTTCTTTGTGCCCATCTTCTTCTTATATAGAACTACAGGGCCAGCAAACGTTAATAGAGGAGATCGATCTTTTGAACTATTTTGACTATTATAACCAGACCTCTATCAAATGGTAGCGAGCACTACGACTAACCATCTAATAACCATTAGCACTAAATTCGTATCGCTCTGACGATCAGTTTAGTACTAATATCGCGATAGTTAAGCTTAGTTTCGGCGACTTAGTAACCAAACTAAGTAATTCTATTATAACCACTATAAAATCTCCCTATTCCTAGCGACTTGGTAACTAGGATAATCATCCCTATCTATCTCCCTATTCCTAGTAACTTGGTAACCAGGATATTCCTCTTCCTTTTAACCCCTTAGATCTATCTTCGTTTGCCCCTGATAAACGGGCTAGGCAAACCTTATATTAATACCTAGATCTTTTCCTATAGACGATCCTCCTGGTTATCTATATCCTCTAAACTCCCCTACCAAATAACTATTATATAAGGAACTCTCTAACTACGTGGTAAGCGTACTCTAAAGACGCTACGGAATACCTCCTCTAACAAGTTTATAGGCATTAGAGCCTAACCTTGGTAGTTAACTACCTTAAGAAAAGGAAGCTCCTATATAAGAGACGGAATTAGTAATAGAATTTGCTAACGAATATAAGATAGAGTAAGCTAAACCTAATAAGTTCGGCGCTAATAAAGAAATACTTATTTAGCTAAACGGTAAGATAGATTTTCGATTTGCCTAGCTAGAGGCCTAAACCGATTATATTATTAAAACTATTAAAGAATTTCTTAGTAAATTTATAAAGATATTTGATAAGAATATAGAAAAGGGTCTTACTAGGATAGACTATAGAATTATAACCTATATAGTAGAAGTCGAAGATCGACTTGCTCTCTACCTAGAAAAGGAAGTTTTAGTAATAACGGTACTACTAGCTAAATGTATCGAGGAACTAGAAATATATATAATATAGTATAGGGATGTTCTTAGTAGAGTAGTAACCTAGATAAAGGAGATAGTTAATACGATATATAGATATAAAGAAGAGGAGGATATATAACTATTTAGTTATTAACGATCTTCCCTTAACCTAGCTAGACTTAATACTATTATAGAGAAAGTATAAGAAGTTAGTAACCTTATAGAAAATATATATCGTAATAGTAGAGCTTTTCCTATACCCCTTAAAGGCGCTAACATTAGCTATAGGTTTAATCTTAGCTAGCCTAAACGCGTATTGTAGTGTAGAATACTATACTTTGTAGCTAGTGGTAGTAGAGATCCTAATTCCCTTAACGATAGCAAAGACGGTGACGATGATCCCCCTAACTACTACTATACCCCTAATAATAGGAATAATAGGTGCTATCAAGGTATACTAACTTTCGGTAATAATAGTGGTAATGGTAATAGATATTATATATATAAATTAATATATAATACTATTATAAGTATATAAAGCTGCTTAGACTTTAAGATTAAGAGGGACGATATTAGCTAGTTTGATCCTTCTTTTTCTAACCTATGATCCCTAGGCATTGTTAATAATAGAAAGAACCTAATATTTACTAACGTCTACTACTTTGCTAACTATATTAAAACCTTCCTAGAAAGCAACCCTTATAGAAACGTTAAGATATAGATTCTATCCTACTTTTAAACTCTTCTTAGTAGCCTAGTAATTATCTAGTAGACTAACAAATTAAATGGCACTATATATAGATAATTACACGATCAAGGGCTATAATCTATTATAGAATGACTATAAGAACGCTTTATACCAGATACTATAACTACTACCTGTAAATTTAATGAAAGTCGCTTACATTTAAAGGATATCGCAAAGGACAAGTAGGCACTTAGCTTCTTCGTACAAAAGATGCTCCGTTAGGTACACTTAATATATATACTTAACGAACATAACGATAACTAGCAAGGAGTTATAGTTTAAGTTTAGTCCTTAATAGACCTCTATATTAAATAGTATTTAGATCCTCCCTAGCGATACTCCTCTCTTAGAAACTATATATAGTATATCGAGTAGTCTCGATCTATCGTTCTAGCGGCTGCTCTTGACTACTACCTGTACCTATAGAAGAGGCCGTTCCTAGATAAGTCTTTGAGAGCCGAGAATCATGGTCTTTTTAAGCCCTTTAACTATAATACTAACTAATAGCGACAATTTGGCTACCGGAACGACAGACCGTTTAGGAACAATATATATAACTGTAGATTTGATCGTAACAGCGGAAATGACCGCTATCACAAAGGAACCTACCGCGACTAAGGCAATTATAAGCAATAGGAAGGAAATCGAGATAATAAGTTCTATAAGGACGATCGCTAGCGAAAGGACTATCACGACCGTACGTACTTTGTAAAGGAAGCTAGCAATAGCTCTGGCTCTAAGTCGGATCAAGTTAACGATTATTTGGCTACTAGTATCCCTAAATCTAGATCCAAATCTTTAGATAGTAATACTAGCATTGTATATATCGTTTTAGACTCGTAGCTTACCTACTACAAGTGCTATAACGCCTTTAATTCCTAATTCGAAGTACGCTCTTATGCTAAACGGTGCTATAGAAAAGGCCCTCTTCCTTTTATCCATAACTACGAAGCTAATCTTACGGATTTAGCCTACTATACCTATAGATTTTGTAATACTACCCTAGATTCGTAAAACGCACTTTTCCGGTACTTGAAGTGCTATTAGGAAGCAAAAGCTAGTAACGCTCGCCACCCTGTTAAAACTAGTAATACTCCTACTAGCAAGTTAGAGGAGCTTATTACACCATCGGAAAAGGTATACTAGGCGTTAGATATGATGATAACGTCTCTAAAAAAACACTATAATAGATGTATACTAAGTTAAGGATATACTAGTCAGGCGTATAGCTAACCTCTATAGATTACCTTTAGGTTATACTTATCTACACGTTTAGGCATATTACAAACTAACTAACCGTAGCGTTATAGAGATTTGCCTAGATCCTAGCGCTAGTCGCTCCCTTATCGACTGTAGTTTCTTATAACGATTAAATTACTAGATTAAACGATATAAGGGCAGAGTCAAAGGCATAGGAAACGCTATACTAAGCCTTAACGAATGGACGACGTTCGATATCTATCTACTAGGTATAGAAAATAGTATTCCTACTCTAGTTAAGTTTACCTGTTTGGCGTAGGTTATCGACTCCCTAGCGCTAAATCTCCTAATAGGTAACGAATTCCTAGATTCCTATAATACTAATATCGACTACTAGCGTAAGGAAGTCAATTTGTAGTTATTTAACTTCCGTATTCCTTTTTCTATATATACGTACTTTGTACCCTACGTACGGAAGGTTAAAACAACTAGGGAAATTACCCTCCTACCTAATTAACGGGCAATGGTGCCTATCGAATATAAGCTTCTCCCGATGGATCGTACCTTTGTATTTAACTTAGCCTATATAGCTATTTATAACTTTGTAATAGATATAAAGACTCTAAAAGTGGTACCTATTAAAAATACTATACGAGGAACGATCTATATCCTAAAGAGGTACCCTATTAGAAGGATCAAAGAAATGGAAAATAGTAGCTATTTTGCCTATTTGTAGGAAATAGCTTTTAGCGCTATAATGGTCGTAACTACCGTTATAACGATAGCTACGCTAGCCATAGTAATTAACATTAACCCTACGTTAATAATCGCTAATCACTATAACGTCATTCCTATTAATACCTCCTTCGATTTAAATAACTATACGGGAGCAATCCTCGAAGGCAGTTATGTCCCTCTAAAACGACTTACACTAGTAGCAATATTTACTAACATTAAAAATACAAATTCGAACAAACCTATTAGTAACTTTGTCTTCTAACTTACCTAGCACTCTAAGCTAATCTAATGGTAGGGTATTTTGTCGAAAGCAATGCCTAGAGCTACTAGTAACGCCCCTAGTAGTAATAAACGTAAGCCACGAGTTCTAGAAAAGCATTCCACCCTAGGATTAAAGATGTCTAGCTCCCTACCTAAGATCGTTACTAACAATAGCATCTATATCTACGTAGGCGACTCGGCCCTGGCTAGGAAGTTTGCCAACCTAGTTAACGAATTTCTATAACTCTAGAATGACAACGGTCTGATCGATATACTAAAGAGCGAATAGATGAAAGTACTACTAGTAGAAGGCTGGTAACACTAGAAGATACACTCCCGTGTGTACCTATTGAGCTAGAGGGATAGGGAAGTCCTAGATAAAACCTTCGACGCCCTCTATTAATAGGGAAAGATACGATTTGTAAAAGAGGCTATACCTTTTGCCTATCCTGTCTTCGTTATTTAGTGTAATATTAAAGGCATTGCCAAGGGTCATATTATCATTGATCTATATAGTTTAAACAAGGTTACTGTCCCTAATAACTACCTACTACTACTATAGTCAGAGATTATTATAGCCTTACGTAGAAAGAAGTTCATTATAGCTATTAACGCTACGTCGTTTTTCTATCAATTTGGCGTATATCTATAGCATCGCGATAGGTTTATACTAATTAGTCTATACGGTTTGGAGTAGCTAACTATAGCTCTTATAGGTTACTATAATTTGCCTATATATATATAATGGTTTATAGATCAGCTATTATGACTGTTTTCTATATACTATCGCGTGTTTATCGATGACATTATTATCTTCTTAGATATAGCCAAAGATTACGTACGGCATTTAAGGACCATCTTTAGCCTGTTCAAGAAAAAGAATATTGCCATTTCTCCTATTAAATCTTATATTAGATACCTAGATATAGAACTCTTTAGCTTTCGCGTAGACAGTCTTAGCCTTATTAATACGGCTTAGCGTATCGAAGCGTTTAAGTAACTATCCTTTCTATATACGTTAAAGGCGTTAGAATAGTATTTAGGCACCACTGGTTTCCTATACCACTTGATTCTATACCATATAAAGATCGCCGAACCATTGTAAAAACGTAAGACTAAATTGCTAGCGCAAGGGCGTAAGTCTGGCAGTTTAGAAGTTAGCAACTGTACTAAACGAATGGGCTATTATAGCCGTACTTCTTTCGAGCCGACCGAGTAAGAAAAGGCGTCTTTTTCAGCCCTATAAGAGGCTATCTATTACGAGAACCTAACTATCCTATACTACTTTAATCCTAGCAAATAGCCGTATATTTAACTAGATAGCTATTTAGAGTACGGATTTGGCGTTATAGTCTTCTACACTTACAACGAATATAACTAGTACCTAGGTATACCTATCCTAGCTAACCAAGTGCTATTAGTTATATTCCTAAGCCACCTGTTAACAAAGGCTAAGATATAATATAGGCCCTCTAAACAAGAAGTCGCTTATCTAGTATAGGCAATTTGTAAACTACGTACAATAGTCTATTTAGCGCGTATACTAGTTATTATATTAACTAACTATATCGCTATATATAGAATTATAGAACAAACTAACCTAGATATAAGCTCTACCAACCATACTAATCGCTACCTGATTAACGCGTCTATCTACCTATTGTAGTATAACCTTAAAGTCTACCATCTTCCTAGAAGGCTTAACTTCGTACTAGACGCCTTGAGCAGATTAAGCGTACTAGGGGACCCCGAACCATCTAAACGCTCTAATAGATTAGCTATACTTGATAATGTATAGTTCGCCTTTACCAAGGTATAGATAGATCCTAACCTTAAGGCAAAGTTCGTTAGTAGCTACAAAACTAATACCAAATACGCCTATATTATTAAGAAGCTTAAGACCAAGCGCATAGATAGAACTATTAACGATAAAGGTATCGTTATCTTTTCGCGCTATAGGCTACCGTTTATCTTAATTAACAAGCTCCTCTACTACATTTGCCTAGACGGTACTCGCGTGTCACGGAAATATGCATGCAGATGCCGCCCGGGCCACCGGCACAGACAGACCAATCAAGCCGAAGGAATGGAAGGGCCAATCATAACATGAGAAGCGCTATAATCACTACGCTTACCAGTGATCAGGGTGATCACCACTATACAATTACTCACGATTACCGTGATCGGGAGTAATCACCAAGGTTATATATATATATAGATAGTCACTCATTCTAGTAGACTCTAGAGTTTACCAGTGATAGCAACGCAACACGCATTCCTCACATTATAGTACTCCTAACAGTATCGCACTACTATAAAGAGACAACTCTATTGTTATAAACCTTTTGGCTTTACCGAATCCCTCAGATGACTTATACACTTGTCCCGTACCGTTTACCTTCGTCTAAACCCTTTCAGAAGAAGTCTGAGCCGGGTTCGTCACACGTTGCTATCACTCCCTTTGTTCTGTTATGGTTTAGAACGGAGGTAACTTCGACCTCGATATCGATATGGCTACCAACGTTACGGCCGAACAGCTGCTTGCCTAGCTTGGTCAACTCTAGTAGCGAATCTAGGAGTTAGACTAGAGAGACAAGGCTGCTTAAGCTCGAATTAAGGAACTCGAGAATAGCGAAAAGCACTCGTAGAAACTGGTTAACGAGGCCTATGCCAAAATCAAGGCGCTCGAGACTGCCAAAGCAAGCCGTATCAAGATCGAACCACCTGGCAAATACGGAGGAACTAAGGAGGATCTTGTAGGGTTTTTGACAAACCTCCGATCCTACTTCTAGCTTAATGATGATAAGTTTCTAGACAACAAAGCCAAAGTCCTCTATGTAGCTATAAGACTAGAGGGCAAGGCACTTAGATGGTTCGAGCCTACGTGGAACGACTACCTTACTAAGAAAGACGAGGACGACCGAGACGCCTTTATATAGGCAGTCTTTCGATCCTACGACCGTTTCGAAGAAGAGCTTTAGAAGGTCTTTGGCGACAAAGACGAGAAGATTTACGTGTAAGAAAGGCTTGCTAACCTCCGATAGATTAAGTTAGTAGCCTCCTATGCTATATAGTTTAGATAGGACATACTTAAGTCTTAGCTTAATGACAAGGCATTAATATAACTATTTTATAACGGCTTAAAGGAAAAGGTTAAAGACAAGCTATATAAGTACGATTGGCCTAAAACGCTAGATAAATATATTATATAGGCTATTAGAATTGACGATTGACTCTATATATAGGAATAGTAGAAACGAGGTCGAATAAACAGAACTATAGTTAAGGCTAACGATAAGAAAAAGCAAGTATATGTTAGTACCTTGTATAGGATATACCCTGGAGCTATAGATATAGATATAGTATAGAAGCAGGACAAGAAGAAGATAGCCAAAGATAAGTCTAATGCTACCTACTATAACTATGGAAAGAAAGGACACTATAAGCGAGAATGTCGAAGCCTAAAGAAAGATTAGAAACCAATCCCGGGAAAGGAAACTATAGTCATCGACGAAACCAAGGACGTCGTCGAAGTAGTAGCTACAAGCTATAAAGATAGGGACAGTGATACGGACAGTCTCGAATACAATAACAACGGCAAAGACAAACAGACACTATACTCTAAACTGGTCACTATAGACCCCGAGATAGGCATTACCAAATAGGATACGGCAGGAGAGTATACGCCACCGATTTCGATTCTCCTAGCCTTAAGGCAGTAGGGTTTTACGGTTACGTAGAGACGGGATGGATCGTAGACAACCGATACCTAAGGAGTCGACCGACCCGGACCGAACATCTTGTTCCTTTAGGAACGGATCGAATAGTACCGTAACGAAGTCTTCCGGCTTAATACGGAGTTACACGAACGAGATAGACGCCTGACTTGACTCGCCTAGTAGAGTAACGAGATAAGGGACAAAATGAGGGAACTCCGATATATCGTAGAAACTATCAAAGGGGAACAGCCTGTAACGTACGATAGACCTGATAGTTATACCGTACACTTTGACGATCAATAACTTAGCTACGACGTATAGAACCCGGAGTACCAGTTTATACGCGCGAACCGTGGAAAAGACAAACGTACGTAGGAAAACTACTAGAAGAAACATTCCTACCTTAGCATTAAGGTACCTATAATCTATATATAGTAGGAAGGATTTGGAAAAGAATTCTAATATCTTCTAGGCAACGCTATACGACTGTACCCTCGACATAAGGCATATATACAAGTGCCCTAGTTCTAATGTATAGTATACAAATGCTAATACCACTTCCGTGACAAATTCGAAAACAATCACTAGCTAACCTGATAGGAAAACAGGGACGGAAGTTTACGCCCTATAGAATAGGTCTACGACACGGGAAACAGAGTGGCCGAATTACTCTAGAAGATCGAAACCTGGAGTCTAGAAGGTATTATAGTAGTTCCGAGACGAGCCTGGCCTAGGCACTACGGAACGGGACGAGATATATAGGACTTATGCTAGAGCAACGATTGTCTCTATTATACGGACGAAAAGAAATCGCGAATTTGGGAGCTTTAGATAAAGCTATAGACTACACGACGAAAAGCAGAACGGACCTAATGGTAGGAAGCTATAAGTACTTAATAGCTTACGGAAATAAGAACGATTGACGAAGCTATTATCAGCCGAACAATCGAAGAGGTTAGTACCGACCTAGGAAATAGGTTAGGGCCCTTCGAGGGGCCCGAAAACCATTAACGCCTATATAGTAGCAAGTAATAGCATAA
Organism: Thermothelomyces heterothallicus; assembly: GCF_042370625.1. Classification (NCBI taxonomy): domain Eukaryota; kingdom Fungi; phylum Ascomycota; class Sordariomycetes; order Sordariales; family Chaetomiaceae; genus Thermothelomyces; species Thermothelomyces heterothallicus. The sequence continues at coordinate 815,259 of NW_027192574.1, read as the reverse complement.
TATAGGAGGAACTAGCGTAAGAAACCACTATATCGAGACCTCCTAATAGAAATATAGGAAATCGCTATAATCTTTGGACGACGACGGTAAGACAAGCGACTATAGATAACGGTACAATGGAAGTAGCATAAAATGCTTGTACTAGTAGATAGTAGAGTAGAGATAAACCTAATTTCGCTAATACTTATAAATTAGCTATAGATACCCTAGAGGATAAAATGGAAGTATAATATAATTAAAGGGCTATTCCTAATACAATAGGTATATAGGGAGACCGAACCAATCGATATCACTATAGTAAGGAAGACCATAGCAGTCGTATTTAGTATTATAGATATAGGCAACGACAAGGATATAATATTAGGACTACTATAGCATAAAGACTATAACCCGGATATTAGCTAGAAGAATGGTAGCTACCTATAACCCCGAACGGAGTCGTATTTGACCAGCGAGATAGGAAGCGCGCAAGGATCGCGAATAGACGATACTCAAGGGAAGGCATGTCCTAAGGATCTACCGCAAGAGACAGGTAATAGTAGACAGACTACTATAGACTCTAGAAGAAGCGGCATAACGACACTGACATTACGACAGGAGGAACGAGCTAAACCGCCGATAGCTGTTCTCTCCGTTGACAAATGCGGAGCACTACAATTGGAGTAATAGGTTAAGACAGGAGAAATTACTAGTATCGCTATAGACGGGACCAAATTCGCATACTATCAGAAAACCGAGAAACGAGACAAGACTAGGGAAGTACCAAGGGAGTACGAAGGACACCTAGCATTCGAACCGAAGTATCTAGAAGGATTACCGGAACACGGCCTATAGGATTACGAGATTAAGCTCAAGGAAGGAGTATGACTAAAGTTCTTTAAGATCTACTATACAAGCCAGACGTAGAACGAAGAACTTAAGCGATATCTGGAGGAGAACCTTCGAAGAGGATATATCCGCCCGTCGACATCGCTAGTAGGCTACCTAATCCTATTTGTACCTAAGAAAGATAGAAAGCTATAGCTATACGTCGACTATCGGCAACTTAACGAATAGACTGTAAAGAATCGATACCTGTTACTGCTAATCTTACGGCTCTAAGATTAGTTAGTAGGAGCCTAATATTTCATACATCTTGACTTGCTATTAGCCTATAACTATATACGGATTAAAGAAGGCGACGAGTAGAAAACGGCCTTTAGGACACCCTATAGCTACTACAAGTACCTTGTTATACCATTCGGACTTATAAACGCGCTAGTAACATTCTAAGCCCTAATTGATCAAGCTATCTGACCCTTTCTCGACAAATTTACGGTATATTATCTCGACGATATACTTATCTTCTCTAAAACGATAGACGAACACTAAAAGCATATAAGAGTAGTACTAGACGTATTATACGCGTACAAGCTATTAGTTAACAAGGAAAAGAGCGAATTCCACGTTAGAAAGATGGTATTTTTAGGATACAAGATATCCCTAGGACAAATTTAGATAGAACCCTTAAAGGTTAAAGCTATCAAAGATTAGCTACGACTAACGTTAGTTATAGAAGTATAAAGTTTTATCAGGTTTATAAACTTCTACCGGATATTTATTAGGAATTTTAGAGCGATCACACGACTATTATACGAGCTTACTAAGAAGAATACTAAGTTCTAATAGGAAGAGCGATACAAGTAAGCATTTACGCAGATTCGTAACGCTATTACCAAGGATCTAGTGCTAGTACTACTAGACCCTAAGAAGCTATTCGAGGTAGAAACGGACGCTTTAGACTACGCCATTAGAGGACAGTTAGGACAACGAGACGAGCAAGGGAAGCTATATCCTATAGCCTTCTTTTCAAAGAAGCTCGACAGACTACGTCTTAACTATCTAATCTATAACAAGGAACTACTTACGATTATCGAAGCTTTCAAGGAATAGCGACCATATCTTAGCGGCACGATCGAACCAGTATAAGTATATACAGATTACAAGAATCTATAGTACTTTACGACGATAAAGGAGCTTAACAGATAACAAATACGATAGGTAGAATTCCTTACGGAATTCAACTTCGAGATCCGCTATAAGAAAGGCAAAGAAAACGTATAAGCGGACGCTTTAAGCCGACAAACGGACTATATAGAAGGACAAACGGAAATAATACCACCGTTATTTAAGGAACGAAAAGACGGAACGCTACATCACGAAACGCAGACACCCGTAGAAGATGATCCACTCGACTCGTTCCTAGAATGCTACGCAATCTTTCGAGAAGAAAGGATCGACGAGGCATAGTATCAAGCAGTACCTAGACTAGTGGTACCTAGCGAAGTAGAAGAAAAAGATAAGAAACTCTAGTACCAAGGCAAAGCGTATATCTACGACAAAGACCAATAGCTACGAATGATTCGAGAACTTTACGAGTCGAAACTCGGAGGATACAAAGGAGTTACGAAGACTATCGCACAAGTTAGGAAACACTATAACTTTCTACAATTAACGGCACAAGTCAAGGAAGTCGTACGGAGCTACGACATCTGCAATCGAAGCAAGACGGCACGATACAAGCTATATAGGCTACTTTAGCTACTGCTAACAGCTAATAAACTATAGAGTTTAGTTACGATAGACTTTATCATGAAACTACTAGAATCTAAGGACACGGCTACAGGAGTGATTTATAATAGTATTCTTACTATAGTAGATCACCTGACTAAATAAGTATACTTCTTTCCCTATAAGGAGTCCTAGATAGCTAAATAGCTAGTAGACATGATCTATTAGCAAATTATATTAGTATACGCTTGGCTATAAGAATAGATTACCGACAGAGACACCAAGTTTATATCGAAGTTTTGGCAAGTGTTAATACAACGATTAGGCATTAATAGTAAACTATTAATAGCATATCACCTGTAGACTAATAGATAAACGGAACGACTAAACCAAGTTATCGAGCAATACCTCTATTCCTACGTCAACTACTAACAAGACGACTAGGTCATACTATTGCTAATAGTACAACTTGCTTACAATATAATACCAACGGAAACGACTAAAGTCATACCGTTCTTTACAAACTACGGATACGAAGCAGACCTTAGGCAAGGACTAGAGGTTACAATGCCAAGAGCAGCGGTCAAAGTAGAGCAGATATACGCACTACATAAGAAACTCAAAAAGGAACTTAAGTTTGTCAGAACTAGAATGAAGAACTACTATAATAAGCATAGGCTCGAGGGACCTCGCCTAGAGAGGGGAGACAAAGTTTATCTAATCGCACGAAACCTACGAACCAAACGACTAAGTACGAAGCTAGACTTTAAGAAGGTCAGACCTTTCGTTATCAAAGAACGAATTTCGACATCTAACTACCGACTATCGTTACCATCATCTATACGACTACGGACGAACGTTTTTTATATTTCACTTCTCGAACCAGCGCCAAAGAACGCCAAAATCGCCACAAACATCGAAGCGGAAGACGAAGAGGAAGAATAGGACGTCGAAGAAATTCTGGATTCACGTATTATTAACGGGGAACTATAGTACCTAGTCAAATGGCTTGATTTTAGACCAGAAGATAACTTATAAGAATTAGTCAAGAACCTAAACTACCTTAAGAAACTCGAGCGATTCTATTAGTAGAACCTAGATCGGCTAAAGACGAACCTAGGGCAAAATCGAAGACGGCACCCTAGTTAATAACGTTAACGCCACCGTTAAGCTATACATCTAGAATGGCCTCCGATTCCTATTGCTCTACCGCCTCTAATTCGTCTAGATTTGACAAACCCCGCGTAACTATATCTACCCCCTTCTCTACCAAAAACCCTCGTTACTTACGAACCCAAGTCAAACAGGCTAACGCCTTAGAAGCTTTATATTAGTATTCTCGTAGCAAGGCTTCGGCCTCTTTTTCTTTAGCCTTTAAATGACGTTACTTATGTATAATACGATCTACTACGCTACAATTAGCAACGTACCTCCGTAAGGGAACGAGAACCTACAAGAAGAAACTAGAACGCTAGAACCATTATAAGCACGACCCCAACGCACGCAAGCCTCATAGCGACGAGATTTTTCAATCATTTTACATACTCGGTTATACTCTATACAATAGGAACACGCCATCACTACAAACCCGTGATCAGAAATAAACTAAGCTAGACGCTTACGACGAATAGATACTTAGGACCTACATATGTTAGACGGCATGGTTGATAGCGCAAAGGATAACAAGGAACTAAAGAAGAAAACACGTACAAGGACCGTAAGGGATGTTAGCGCTATTTAAAACGGCCAAAAGAGGGCTTTCGGGTCGAAAGCCTTGAAGGAGGGGCATCGTGTCACGGAAATATACATGCAGATGCCGCCCGGGCCACCGGCACAGACAGACCAATCAAGCCAAAGGAACAGAAGGGCCAATCACAACATAAGAAGCGCTATAATCACTACGCTCACCAGTGATCAGGGTGATCACCACTATACGATCACTCACGATCACCGTGATCGGGAGTGATCACCAAGGTTATATATACATGTAGATAGTCACTCGTTCTGGTGGACTCTGGAGTTCACCAGTGATAGCAACGCAACACGCATTCCTCATATCATAGTACTCCTAACAGCATCGCACTACTATGAAGAGACAACTCTGTTGTTGTAAACCTTTTGGCTTCACCGAATCCCTCAGACGACTTGTACACTTGTCCCGCACCGTTTACCTTCGTCTGAACCCTTTCAGAAGAAGTCTGAGCCGGGTTCGTCACATCGCGTATTATACGTACCGGCAAGCCTCGTATAATATATCTTTAGCTTGGCCTATAATAAGAAGCATCACTTTAGAACTAATAAGATGATATACGACTTGTATAGCATCGTAATCGATAGAAAAACTAGGCGAGTAAAGGACTATATAAAACACTATCCTATTTGTTAAGTCAATACCACAGATTATAACCTTCCTATAGGCGATTACTAGCCAATCTGCCTATCGGATACACTACTAATGTAGGTAATCGCTATCGACTTTATAGTAGCGCTACCGTTAGTTATATCAGCCAGAACGCTATAGTACTTAGACGGGTATAATAAATTTAATTCGATAATAATAGTATCTTACAAGTCATCTAAATGAACGCTCCTTATACTAGGCCACTCTAGCTATATTACTACGAACTAGGGCTACGTACTGATGTAATAATTACTCCTATCTGACTAGGGAGTGCCGACGGCCATTATATCTAATTACGATCGTAAATTTACTTCTAAACTATAGATAGGTATATAGAAGGCACTAGGTACGAAGCTATTAATAATAACCATATACTACCTATAAGGAGACGGTCTTATAGAGCAAAAGAACCAGACTATAGAAATTGCTCTATGCTTCTTTATATATAAGAAACTAGATAACGATTAGACCACTATACTTCTATAGCTTTAGTAGCATTTAAATAGCTCCTATACTATATCTATTGGTATATCACTATACGAGCTACTATATAGTTTTAAACCTATAGGACCGTTAGAAGCGCTAACCATGCTATTATTAAATACAGTATAAGATATCCTAGTCCTACGCGAATATCTATACTAGGATACCTAGATAGTAATAGATTTTGTAGCAGCTTAAGCTAAACATAGGTATAATACTAGCTACTATAACATCGAGTTTAAGCTAGGCGACCAAGTATATTTATACCTATATTATGGTTACTATCTACTAGGGCGACTACCATATAAACTGTCCTAATAACGTATAGGCCTATTTAAGATCATTAAACGTATTAGCTATCTAGTATACTACTTATAATTACTACCTAATATAGATATATACCTAGTAATATCTATAGCCTATTTGTTACCTATACCTCCTAGAACCAACCTATATAACTATACTATACCACCTATTAGCCCTATTAAGGATAGCTATATTAATAGCAGACTAGAATCCAGTAACAAATACAAAGTCGAGTATATTTAGGACTATAAGCTTATACATAGTAGATATAAGTATCTTATCAAGTAAAAAGGACTCGGCTATAAATATAATATCTAGAAAACTAACTTCTAGCTATACTATATACATAAGATAGTAAACAAATACTAGGCTCATCAAGGAGGGTAACTAACCGCCTTAAAGACTTGCCTAGAGGCAGGCGTGGCTAGAAAAGCCGTATCGAAGACTCGCCCGGAGGCGGGCACGGGTAGAAAAGCCGCGTCAAAGACTCGCCCGGAGGTAGGCACGGCTAGAAAACACCTACGTAGAACGAGTACAGACGATATACAAGACACCATAGTAGTAGTATAATACCACTACTTTCAATTAGATATTTGATAAGGAAAGAGAGCTTAAATTAGGAGCTATTTAGAGCCTATAGTGTGAGCACTATGTTTTCTTTTCTAGGCGGGGGACTTGATATAGTACATGTCCGTGGACACGTCTATTATGTAAGGTTAGATTAGTAAGCCCTGTGGATGCCTGTAAATGGTGGGTTCTTTGTGCCCATCTTCTTCTTATATAGAACCACAGGGCTAGCAAATGTTGATAGAGGAGATCGATCTTTTGAACTATTTTGACTATTATAACCAGACCTCTATTAAGAGTAAACTGGTCAAATGAGCTGAGACTGTTAAGTTCCTATCTCCTATCTTGACACTGCATAGGCAGTTACTCTTTCATGGAGCATATTCCCATACTCATGATTATCAAGACAAGAACTAAGTTAATCTGATAGATCCATCATGATGAGTCTGAGGGCATTGTCTAAGGGCATATATCTAGCAAGGACTTTGTCCTATTAACTTTGCACCAAGCTAATCAAGACCAGCCTGGAAAAGAGTACAGCTAAGGAAGCGTAAAGTCTCAATTCTCATTTGCCGGAATAGAGGCCATATGGTGACCGGGCTGCCTCGTAGATTATCTTAGGTTTGTAATGAGGTACGTAGTTGCCGGAAGAGAAAGGTTGAGGCTGAATGGAGACAAACTGAATCGGGTTATATGAAAATGCAGCGATGACATCGACAAACCAGAGCATAATATGATGTATTCAGGAGTACGTTTTCGAAATTGGAGTACCCAGCACGAATTGATTTCTTCCTTTCTTATCTACTTTTTTTTTGCCCTGATCATCGTCTTCTACAATAGTTTGCCAGAGATTCAGGACGCTCGAGAATGGTACAAACCCTAACCCTTCTCTCGGCTGTTCCTCATGCCAATCGCTGCACATGCCGAAGAGTAACGGCAGGGGTCCAGATTAACTACCCCACACGACCCCAGCTTCGATGCGACCAGTTGTTTACCTGCAAGACTGAGCCGACGTCTCTCGAGGCAGCTGCTGCAGACCGCAGGTCCCGTCCGCGTATGCAATCGGACGGCGTGCCTGACCGCCTGAAGTTGATGCACACTGGTCAATTGAAGGCGGCCAATACCTCTGCAGGTTTTCCAAGGCCGCCTGCTCCAGTGCGAAGTACGGAGTAGTATCACGGAATCATTGGCAGGAAACGACTCGACGACGATTAATGCGATGGCGCAACCAAACGGAGCCTCGTCGCTCAGCCGCGCGAAGTCAACGCGCGCATCGGCAAACATCGGCAAGCCGTCCCAGAGTGCCTCGCGCGGGAATGCTCCGGGCGCCGTCCCCTCGACCACGACTTCTCACCAAACGACCTCGCCGACTGCCCGGTCTCATGTCTCCCTCTTTCTTGCCAACCTCCGCCTGCTCAATCTCGACCAGCACCCCGACTGGCCCGACATCAACGCGCTCACATTCAGCACGAAGGATCTGGCTCAAGGGCAGAAGAAGCGCATCCAATCGGTGGAGTGGGCCCTGTACCACCTCTTCAGACTGTGGGACCCCGACGAAGCACGCAACAAGCTGCAGCCCTTCTTTCCACCGCTCGATCAGGTCCAGTCGCTGAACCTCCGCGCCGCGTTGCTGAGGGGCTTAGAACAAGCAAAGAAGAATGGTGTTCTCGGCCGGGATGCCGTCGTGCGCAAGACCATGCTCGACGAATGCAAGGGCGAGCGGCTGGAGGAGGTGCTGGCCGTCTTCTCGTCGGCCGTCCTCAAAAAGGTGGTTGCCGAGCAGCAGCTGAATGGAGGGGGCCACCCTGCTCTTGCCCAGACTCTTGCTCTTGAGAATCGAGGGTACTCTGGTGACCGGACCGAGCTGGTGGCGCTCGTCATCGCACACAAGGCGTCGTTGCGCCGCATGCTGGACGAGAAGAACACGGATCGGGCACGGTTCCGGGAGTTCTCTGACTGGTTGGCGCTGAAAGAGAAGACGGTTGCCAGGAAGCGTGAGGAGGCTGAGGCTGCGAAGCGAAGCGGCCGGGAAAAGGTGGTAACCGACGAAGAGAAGCGCCAAGTCTGGGGCATAGTGCGAAATAACTGGGCTGGCAACGAACGATGGATGGAGGCGCTGCTCTACGGCGACAGCAAGTCCCACAAGGATGGAGTGCTCGCGACCCCGTATGACCGTGTTTGGAGACGGGTCCAAGAAGGACGGCTTGCCGAACTCGAGGACACATCTGCCGGCCTTCTGGAACGGTTGGAACACCGAGTCCAGGGGCAGCAAGCACGGCTGGAGAAGTGGCAAGGGTTTCGCCGGAGGCTGTTTGGAAAGACTGGGTCTGAGGCCGCGACAAAAGGGCAGAAACAGGAGCCTAAACACAAGGGCATCGATCTCGGCTTTCGAGAGCACGAGAGCCTCCGTCTCGACCGTCTGAGCCCAAGGAAGCTGCCGAGACCCTCACCCAAGCAGCTCGACAGCTACTACGAGGCGCTCATCGAAGGTCTCAGGTCGGATCTATCCAAGATCGGCTCAACCGCTCCGGCCATCCCCGCGTTCTTCCGCAGACCGCCGCCGCTGGAGCGACCAGAGCCGCCGACCGAGGATGCCGAGCCGGAATCCGAAGTAATATCCGACATCAGCGAGCTCGAGGAGGCACGGCCACCGCCGCGTCCGTCGCCCTCTCGCCGTGAACCGATCAAAGTGTCGGAAGAGCCAGCATTTGAACCGGTCCTACGGAAAGCCAAGACCTTTGATGACGAGCACGGATTCTTCGAGGATGAGCCCTTGACCCCATCTCGTCTCCAGAGATCAGCCACCGTCCAGCCTCAGTCGCCTTCCGCGAGACGGCGGCAGAGCCAAGACTCGCCGACGAAGGCTCCAGAGCAGCGGTTGAGTTCGGCACCAAAAGCTACCCGGCGCCCTTCACCGCCTCCGCCCCCGGCTCCTTCCCCTCCTCGAGTGGTGACGCCATCACCAGAGCCGCCACCTTCGCCCGAACAGGCGGTATCGCCAACGCAGCAGCTCGCGGATCAAATACTCGCTGCGGTTAGCGCCGCCTCCCCGCCTCCCGCCAAGAAACCGCGACACAGGCTCTCGCTGGCCGAACGCACTCGTCTCTCCATGACACGGGTCACGTCCCACGCGAACCTCCGCGTTCCGGAAGCGGACGAAGACGGGCTTGACGAGGCAGGGGGAGAAGCCGCTCCGGAGGCGGGTAATGGGAATCGTGGCGCTCTCGACCGCGCGCCGAGGTCAGTCGTCTCCTCCGTGGCCGAACCGTCAACGGCGGAACGCGAGGCGGGGGGGTATGAAGACCTGGTTGCTCGCACGAGGCGGAGCTTGGCCGGCTCTGAAGCGGCTAGACATAAAGCGCAGCTGGAACGGCGACGGTCGTTGAAAAAGGGGATGCAGAGGGGCGGCGCCGCCCCGTCGACACCGGCCGCGGCGGGGAGGAGAAGCAACTACTTCCGTGCCGTCAGTGAAGAGGAGGGCAATTCGACATTGCAGCTCGCCGAGGAGCTCTTGAATGGCGGGCGCGAGAATGATTACGAGGCGGTCTTTATGAGCCGCCCGAAGCTGAAGACTAGCCCGATCGGTACACCCGTGAGGGAATTCTGGGATTAAGCGACGCGTTTCATGAGTGAGCAATCGAGATACGACATGAGGATGAGGATTTGGAAGATTGCGGGTACGATATTCGATGTTATGGATAGACGTAACGGAAGAAAGCGCGGGTTCAAGACGGTACTGCAGCGCGATGGCTCACGTTCATACGACCAGCAATGATTAGGCAAGGATTCATATTTTTTTTGTATCGAGCAACTATAAGTACAATTGACACCATTTACCATGCGAACCAGTGTCTAGCCGGCATTGGTAGGTAGTTCACACATGATCTCCTCATCTTTCGTCCCTCCCCAACCACCCCCGTCTATACAACCGCACAGCCGCGTCTCCTTTACGCCTCTACCATCCCTGCGCCTTGAGCTCCATGACCCGGTTGATGGTAGCCCTGAAGCCATGCCTGAACCGCTCCTGCCACCTCTCGCGCTTGAGACGCTTCCGCTTCAGCGCGGGCCGCTCGTGGAACCTGGTCAGGCGGACGTGGGCCTTGATCTTGTTCTGGGACACGGCGCGATGCAGCAGGCGGAAGCCGCGGGCCAGGTCGACGTTGCCCTTGATCTGGATCGTGCGGCCGGTCGAGGGGCGCAGGCGCAGCTCGGGCTCCGACACGTCGTAGTGCTTGGGCAGGAACTCGTCCTCGCTCCACGTGCTCATCGTCTCGGTGGTGCCGGCGCTGCCGTCGCTCTTGCTGCCGCCGGCGCCCGTCGCCCGCTCCATGTCCGAGGTGATCTGCGTGGGCAGGTTGAACAGGTCGCCCGTGCCCGCGGAGGAGGAGGAGGAGGAGGAGGAGGTCGGCGCCCGCCCGGTGAGCGTCGTGTTGCGGAAGAGGGATGCGCCGCCGGAGCTGTTGTTGCCGCCGCTCCGTGCCTGCGGTGCGGCCCAGCTCTTCTGGGAGCCCTCCAGCATGTTGTTCTTGCGGATCGGCGGCCGCGGGGGCAAGGACGACGACGGGTTCTGGGACAGCGAAGCCTGGAGCTGGGCCACCCGGTACGCCGGGGAGCGACGGTTCACCGGGGTTTCGGACGGCGGCTGTTGGACGGGAGCGGCAGTGGCAGCGGCCTCGGACTGCTGTTTGTTATTTGTGCTGAACTGGTGGCGCTGGATGAGCACGCTCGAGGGGAACGGCCGCGTGCTGGCGAGGGACGGCCTCGTTGCTGCTGCCGCTGCCGAGCGGCAGACTGAGACGACCTGGCGGAACTCCATGATCCTGTTGAAGGAAACGGGCGAGGTCAATATTCAGACTGGGATTGCGCAGGCCATTTGACAGCGATGATAAGGGACGTACTCAATGGGTCATGGAAATGCCGGCGTTTCGGTCGTGATCGATGCAGCACCCGTTGTTTCCTGGCAAGCAACTACTTTTTGATTTTCCGAAGTCGCGCCTCCAGCTACGCTAGCCCGAGTTGCAAAGACCCACTCTGCGTACTCGGCGGGTCTGACAAAGGGCCTCGGTCACGTGCTGATAGCAACTGCCAGTGGATTCCAGGCCCGCTTTGGCAGATGGAACGTTCGCCGCGACTATCCAATCTTGTGAACTTTTGCTTGTCGCGATCGCGACCTGCTCGCCGTCATCCCCAACATCGGTTGTCGGCGCCTCGATTCAGCAGACAGCATCTGAACCAAGAAATCGGCAGATTTTTTTTTTTGGCTTCTTCCATCGCAATAGAAGCCTATAACTACCGCACGGTCACCCGCCGCCATGGCGTACAATCCCTACGGAGGTATGTCTAGCCTCGCATGTGTTCTCTTGCCGCAAAACTATCGGGCGTCCTTTTTAATAATGGTCAGTATCGCTAACATTAGTTGTCTACAAACAGTGCCTCCTTATGGAGCTCCTCCGGTTTACCCATCGTACCCTGGGGCGTCGCATCCGCCCGGGATGGCACCGCCACCGGGCCTAGGTATGTGAAGACACGAAGCGCTGTGCGGCTCTTTGCTCGGTTGCTTACCAGCTCTCTCGTCCAGGTCCTCCTCCAGGCATGTCCTCTGCCCCTGGAATGGCACCGCCTCCTGGTGTCCAGCCGCCCAATAGTGCCACACAAGCTAATCGACCAAGCGGCCTTCCTGCGTCCTTCCAGCCGCCACCGAATCTACCCAACATCAACTTCAACGCCCCGGTGATCCGCTTGGGCGCCAGCATGCCGCCGGCGAAAACCGGTTCGTCAATCAGTAGCGACCGCAAGGATTCGCACACCCCGACATCCGGCAGGCCCGGTCTTGGAGCCGACCGTGCGGATCAGTCGCGCGGCCAAACGAGGGAGAGCATGCAATCGTTGATTCCGCCCACCGCGGAGGAGCGGCTCCGAACAATCTTTGTCCACAAGATCCCGGAGGGTGTTGGCGGCGAGGCGGGCATCCAGCAGCTGCTCAGCACGGTCGGCAGGCTGCGGCGGTGGGATTCAGGACAGTCGCATCTGTCGGAGCACAAGGGGGCCCTGTTTGGGTTCGCACAGTACGAAGACCCCGAATCGCTAGCTGCTGCAGTCGAGTTACTCAAAGACATCGAGGTGCCCGTGAAGAAGCAATCCCCGACCGAGAACCCGCCCGCCGACGACGACGACGACAAGTTCGAAGGCATTGACAAGGAAAAGCTCAAGGTCGAGGTGGATCCGAGCACCATCAAGTATTTAGAGTCCTGGAAGGAAACGAGGCCATCCGACGACTCCGCGCTCGAGGCATGGATCAACGAGGCGAGAGCTGCGCTGAAGCAGTTCGTTCGCGACTTGTTCTACCCGCGCGTCGCTAGCGGCCGGGATGCCGAGGGCGACACCGCCATGGCTAACGGCTCGAATGGCCTAGGAGAGAACGTCGAGGTGATTAACATTCCCTTGGCTCCCGAAGACGAGCTGGCAGACATTCCGGCCGAGATGCGGGCGACCGTGGCTGCCGAGATTGCAGCTTTCCGGGAAAGGAGCAACAAGCGAGATTTGGAGCGTCTCCGGAAGGAGGAAGAGTTCGAAGAGATGGAACGTCAACGCAATGGCGCGCCCCGCAAGTCGCGTCTAGACTCCCCGCCGCCGAGCAACCCCAACATGGTTCCGCTAGCGCCCCGCGGTGCTCCGAATGCCCCGGCGGGTCCCAAGGGACAGGGCCGTGGCGTGGAGTTCGTCAACGGCGGCACGACCAACGGGCAACAGTTTCCGGACGACGATGACACGGATGCAGATGACGAGGAGCTTTACAATAGGGAGCTGGCAAAACAGCGGGCGGAGGACGAGAAGCTCTACCTAGAGGCCGAGCGGAAGTGGGTCAACCGTGAACGGCAGCGCGCAGCCGCTCTCGACAGAGAACGGGAACGCGAGCGGTCAGAGACAGAAGGTTTCGCCCGCAGGAGGGAGGAGCAGCTCGAGAGGGACAAGAATTGGGATGACGACCGCGAGGCATCGCGCAAGAGTCATCTCTACTACCGCGATCACGGCCAGTGGATCAGGGAACGGACTGCTTTCCGAGCAGCAGAGGCGGCCCGGGACGAGATGGACCGGCGCGCCGAGGAGGAGGAGCGGCGCAGGGCGGAGGCCGAGATGGAACATGCCAGAGACATGGCCGATTCCTTCCTGGAGCGGCAGGCCGCGGAAATGGAGAGGCAACCAGCAGCCCCTGCGGCACCGCAGCGCGTCACCATCTCCTTCGGTGCGGCGGCCCAGAAGGCGGCTCAGCGCACTGCGGCCCCACGTCGCACCGTGGCCGAGGTTGAAGGTCTGCTCGACGACGAGGAGCAAGACCAGACCACCAAGCGGCAGCTGGTGCCCATCAAGTTTGAGCCCATCGCTGACACCAAGGCCATGTCCGAGGAGGACATCCAGAACGCCGTGCGCGCGCTTGCGCACGAGATCCCGGTCGACCGGGAAGGCCTCTGGGCATGGGACGTCAAGTGGGACTATCTCGAGGAGTCGGTTATCCGCGAGAAGCTGCGGCCGTTTGTGGAGAAGAAGGTGGTCGAGTACCTGGGCGTGCAGGAGCAATTCTTGGTGGACGTTGTCGAGGAGCACCTGCGCAAGCACCAGAAGCCGGCCGAATTGGTGGAGACGCTCAGCGAAGCCCTGGACGAGGACGCTGAAGACATGGTCAAGAAGCTGTGGCGCATGGTCATCTTCTTCACCGAGAGCGAGAAGCGCGGGCTACCTGCGTGAGCGTGGGCTTGTTGCTCGGCCGGGACAAATCCACATCCATGCGTGTATTTTTTTTTTTTTTTAATGGAGGCGTTTCTGGCGCATCTGTTGGTCTTTTGCGTAATCCGTCACAGAATTCATTCACTATATAGGTTGCTGTTGGGACGGCACAGCTGGGGCAACGAGAGAGAAGGGGGCCATGCCATGCCAAGAACACCATTCTGTTTGCCTTTGTCTCTCCCCGGCCCCTAATAAACTTCATTTCCTTCCTTTTAAGTAGTGGAGTGTATGACGCAGTCTGAGGAGGCATCCGTGCTATACATACCTTGGTTAGGTACGAAGTTAGTCTGTTGAGCTCTAGAATCCGGAATTGGGGATCCGGGAAAGCCTCGGCCCCTCTTCGTTCCCTGGGAGCTACCCCAACCAAACGATGCTCTGCGGCAATGCAGGTGAGGGGAACCGCGTGGATTGCCCCTTTGGGTAATTGCCTAGGCATCCTCGGGGGAGGAGAGCTTGACGTGCACAACTTGTTGACTTTCCATTGGTATCGGGGCATTTAATACCGCCAGCTTATTAATCATAGGTAGCAGACAATTGTCTTGATTAATGCACAGCATTCTCCGCTCACCACGATCCTGAGCAACAACAATCGCCTCCGGTTTCATTCAACAAGACCAGCCACCGCCAGAGCTGAGCATTGAAAGAAACATATAACTAATTGCATAATTAACCATCAATTGTTGCCGTCAACTCCAGCCAGCCGTCATCACAACCACCAATCTTACCCGGGCCCGTTCTCACACATATTAATTAATTAAGCTCTCCCAGTTTGCGCAAATCAGCAGAAGCCAAGGGGGGAAAAAATGGCTCCCCCATCCACATCCGCCCTCTCCTCCCTCCCACCGCCCCCGCCAGTTCCCAACGTGCAGTTGTCGCTCCCATCCCCACACGTCCTGCTCGTCACTCTCGACCGCCCGCGCGCCCTCAACGCCATCCCCGCCGCCCAGAACCAGGCCATGGCCGCGCTCTGGGCCTGGTACGACGCCCAGCCGCAGCTGCGGTGCGCCGTCCTCACCGGCGGGGACGGCCGCGCGTTCTGCGCGGGCGCGGACCTGCGCGAGTGGGACCGGCGGCATACCGCTGACGAGAGCAACAACAACAACGAGAACAACACCGCGACCGACCGCCAGGCGGTGGACAAGGCCTGGGAGGCGGCGCGGGCCCGGGAGCCGTGGACGCGGGAGGGGTTCGGCGGGCTGTCGAACCGGGCGGGCAAGAAGCCGGTGATCGCGGCGGTGAACGGGCTGTGCCTGGGCGGCGGGATGGAGATGGTGGTCAACTGCGACCTGGTGGTGGCGGACGGCGCGCGGGCCCGCTTCGGGCTGCCCGAGGTCGGCAAGGGCGTCGTCGCGGTCGCGGGCGCGCTGCCCCGGCTGGTCCGCACCGTGGGCCGGCAGCGGGCGGCCGAGATGGCGCTGCTGGGGCGGATCGGCTACACGGCCGAGCAGATGCGCGACTGGGGCATCGTCAACTTCGTCGTCGGCGAGGGTAAGGCCGTCGAGGAGGCCGTCAAGATCGCCGAGGAGATCGCCAGCAACTCGCCCGACGCCGTCATCGCCTCCAGGGAGGGGCTGCGGCTCGGCTGGGAGCCCCTGGGCCCCCAGCTGGGGACCGAGGTGCTGGAGAAGGGCGTGTATGGCAGGATCGACGGCGGCGAGAACATGAAGGAGGGTCTCAGGAGCTTCGTCGAGAAGCGGAAGCCGGTTTGGAAGGATAGCAAGCTATGATCGGTATTTTCGCATTTGAACTGCTCTTTTCGTGTATCTCTGTTTAGACTATTAATTATATGTGCTGCGTCGGGATGTTTACCGTCGAACAAGAAGAGATTGTCTGATTACCTGTACCTAGCCAACTGTTCCCCACTCAGCTCGGTGTCTCTTGCACCAGACAGTATCTTATCGTGCATACAAACTAAACACAGACGTGGGCGTGGAGTGGTCTGCTTGTAACGAACGTCAATGGACGGGGCCGGCCCAGTTGGGGCGACAGAACCAGTTGCGAAACCTTTGGCTGAGGGGAAAGGGGAAGGAGGGCTAGACAAGACTCCGTACCCGTCGCTGGCAATTTATTACTTCCAGGCAGGTGAGCGACCCGTCTAGGCAGGCTAGAGGCAAGAGTAATTAATTAGACAGCAGAACATTTACCTTTATCCATCTGCAATATCTTGGTCAAATACGGAGACCTATTCAGCCGAATAATTAGTGCATCTTGTGTTCTTCATGCGAACGAGAATTTCTGTTGTGAGGAGGCGTTGGAGAGCTGTGGCAATGGAGAGGTATATAAGAAATGCTCAGGATAGACGTTCAAAAATGCAAAAATGGGGTAAGTTTTCGATCAATATATCTAATTAGGTATATTAATTAATCTGCATCATTAATCGAGCAGTATACTTAGAATCTACGTATCTTGAAGTATATAGTGCGCTGGTGCCAACCCTCCAAGGCACAGCTACACATGTCCCCAACCAAACCTCCGTCTGGTCAGGTGGAGAGGAGTGTCGGCTCTGAGTGTCTAGGGTATGCGAACGACTATCGCGTCGGCGGACATAACGGCACTTTGGTAACGATAGGTGGTAAGTGCGGTCAAAACGACATCGATGCCCCTCTGGGCAGATGGAAAACAGCCCACCTACGCGGGAAAGAAGAGGGTCTTCAAAGATAGAAAAGAATGACCATTGTATTTGTGAAACCATCTGTGATGTGTGTCTTCTGTATGGTTGGGCTTGGGATGCTTCCTGGTTGTCTGTCCAGATGGATAGCCATCCTGCGTCTGATATATATGAACCATCCGTACGAATCCGGAAAACCAAAAACGGGTCTACGTTCCCTCTGGTAACACTGAGAGCTCTCTACCCCAGTCTAGTATAGCTATCTATGCGCGCGTTATACGCATGTGGATGGTAGGTTAATATTATATGTTAAAGCTTTTTCGCTGGCTCTAAGGAGTGCCCAATTAGCTGTGAAATTTGGGGTGGTGTGGCCTCTGGCTTTCTGCAGCCAGAGGGACTTCAGCCCCCGGGCTGCTCCCACGTACTAAAACAAGCTCCGAAAGGAATGGCATTTTTCAAGATTGCCAGCATATCACCGAGCAGCGCGAAGAAGCCCAAGTTACCTTTCTTCACCCATCAGGGATAGGAGCGACGCAAGAACGGCATGCATGCCTCTTTGGAGACCCATCCTTTGGGCGATGGCACTTTGGCGAGGGGCTCAATGTTGTGGGTGATCTGTGGAGCGACCTTCACGAGAACTGTCACAACAGCAACGTCTACAGTAACCTGCAGCATTTCCACACAGCGGTGTCTCCGGCACAGCAGAACTCGACGGCCGAATTGGTCGATGGCCCCTTTTCACACCTCCAATCAATACCTCCAATCAATAATTACCAGATTATGGCCTCGACGGCTTGGACCACCTCGGACCTAAGGCTTCAAGCATGATGGGAAACTGCCCTTCCAAGCATAGGTAGCTCCGGCAGCATGCCCAGCACTTCGCTACCACCCGAGTTAGCTTAATTACAGACCTGTCATGGACACTGCGCCACAACTTTGGCAATCGGTTCATCCGGAGATAGCACCCGCGTTTACGAAAACCACGTCCCCTACCGGCCATGACAAAAGCAAATCGACACTGCGATTGTTCGCGTTCAGCATCGGTGGTCCTGGCATTGAGACTGTGCCACAACCTTGGTCAGATCCTTACGGGAACATGTACTGCTTTGGAGCTCAATCGTATTGTATACATAGAACCATCAGCCCAGCCAACTCTGACAGCATTGGCTCTAATTACATGGTCGCAAAATGGATTCGACATTCCTGATTTCGCCACCGACACGGCATCACGATCTCGACCAAATAATCTCGATAGCGCGTTCCTTTCGGGAGTTGAGTCATCCTCGCCGGATGCCAAAGTATGTTCCTGTCAGTTTGTCCCAGCCGCAAGACATCAGAGACTAACAAACACATAATTAACATAGACGAGAATTGCGCAAGGAAATCAAGCCAGAGATGTGCCCTGTCTGCGCAAAGGGGCACTCTTACATCAACGATGTTAAGAGAGACATAGCAGCCAATCATGCAGACGTCGCCGCCAAATACGGGGTGTCCACGGAGCGACATGTTTGCGAACAGTGCCAGAAGAATTACGCCAGGAAAGACCACCTCGTGCGCCATCAGAGAAAGTGTCGACGCGTCAGTCGCTGGCCAGCAATTGTACCTTCTTTGTGACAGGACCTTGCAGTCAGAGTTGGAGGTTGAGCGGTCCCAAGGTTTAACCGAATCTGGTCTAAAAATACAATTTTTGACAGAATGATTGAGGGGAGGAATGGGAGAACAAGAATTGTGGTGCTGATCTCTGACTGGTTTGATTTTCGTTCGCATCGGATTTATTCTCCTCAAGCGGGTTTCGGAGTAATTACTGGTGGTGTCACTGAAGCGATTGAGGGAGACACTGGGGTTTTTCGAGGCTATTTTTGACACATGACCGACGTTGGATAAGCGATGGCTTGATGACACGAATCGAGTCTGAGAAGCATCAGAATACTGTATAGTTCCTTGTATAGGTGAACTGTCAATTGCAGCCTTGAAGGATCGGGCCAGACTAGGCCTATTGTTCCGAAGAGCCTAAAAACACCTAAGTTCTCAAATTATCCCCCAGAGACGCCGCGATGCCGGGAGATCAACCAACCAGCAAACAAGGAGCCGGTTTCGAGGGAGGCTGGAGTTGCTGAGCCGTACCAGTGCAGGCAGACGCTCCTCAGCCAGGGCGAGAAGCGTGTAATGTTATATTCTGTGTGACACACCTGGCACGACGGAGTTATCTATATCAAATGCCTCTTTTTTTTACCAGTACTGGTTTCATTGATTCTTCAAATCTACAGAGGGCGGTGATAGAAAAAGAGGTCAATGGGTCTCAGTTTCCGTCACACTAACAGGGAATATTGCCACCGTGTAAAGACCCGTCGATGTACCGACGCAGCCAGCTAGGGTACGTTGCCTTATACTATACGTTTAAGATAGGTACCTACGCGCTTGCTGCTGCCCAGCTACTAGCCAGTGCTTAACGCTAGCTACGATAGCTATACTCAATTGATTAGCAATCTTATATAGAATACGTAGTATTAGAGCGTAGAAGATACTTTTAATATGTTAGGTGTCAATTATCAGACTAAGCGCAGGCGTATTTAGGGCGCGGCAAAAGAGTGACATCTGAGCTCGACCCTTGGTGGTACCTTGGAAGGACCGCTGATGTATGCGAAATTGCGACCTACTGGACCTCTTTTGTCATGACGCGGAGGACCTCATATCATCGAGTTTCCGGAGTAGGAAGTACTTTACCAGGTTGACTGCAATCCTAGGGCCTTGAGCCGGGCTTGTTCGAGTCTGTCGCGTGCGAAGTAGTTGCTCGCAGGTTAAGCCCTGTAATCCGAAGTGTAATTCAATGCCAAGCCGTTAGCGCCGGCACCCCACATCAACGCGAACGGGAACTCAAAAACGCCTTACTAAGTAACTAATGTTCTTGTGTGCCCCGCGTTTCTCGACGCGATCGCGAATTGATGAACATAATCTAACGCCAATAAAACACTTTGGGGTGCCTGCGCCGCGCATGCGAGACACCACCAGTAGCCAGCAACGAACATGATGAGGTGACATCCCACGCGAGTTGCCGCACCACGAATCGGAAAACAATGGCGCTTCCTCTGCCCCCGGGCCTAACTCCCGCCGAAGTGGCCTTCCTCGCAGAAATGGAACTCGTCACGGTCGTACCGCGCCAGCGACTCGACAGTATTGACCTGCTCAGCGTAAGCCTCAAGAACACATGGTTTTGAAACAAGAATAGAGAGGAGGGGGAAAAGGGGGGGGGGGGAGAGAAGAAATTGAGAAGGGACAGAGAGAGGGAGAGAGGGAGAGGTCGAGAAAAAAAGAGAAGAATAGGACATGTAAACTAACCGTTGGTTCTTTTCCGACTTGGACCAGGGCAAAACCCCCCCGCTCCGCCCGCCGCACCGAGCCGACCTGCCCCTCTGGCTGGCCCTCCTGCTCAAGAAGCAGCGCCGCGCCAACATCCTGCCCCCGGCCTGGCTGCACCCGGACTCGCTCCGGTCCATCCTCCTGCACGAGACCAAGGTCGACCCGGACGCCTTCTCCCCGCCCCCGCCCCCGCCCGCCCGCGCCGACCCGGCCCGCCCGGGCATGGTGGTGCCGCGTCGCCCGCAACAACAACAACAACAACAACAACAACAACAACAACAACAACAACATCAACAACGACAGGCGGGGAGCGGTGGCGGTGGCGACGTGACGCTCTCGGCGCCCTTCGTCGCCTCTTGCACCGCCGACGCCCCCGCCGGATATCTACCGTACCACTGGCTCGAGGTCGCCGAGGCGCTGCTGGCGCACGCGGGCGACGACGTGGCGGCAGCCCTGGGGGGCAGTGGTGGTGGTGGGACAACAACAACAGCAACATCGTCATCATCATCAGCGTCGACGTCATCCGCGGCCGGGGAGGTGAGGGGCCTGCTGCGGGACCTGGTGGAGGTGCGGGCGGCCAAGATGCGGAGCAGCGCCGCGCGGCTGGAAGGGTTCGGGGGCGGGCTGATGAGCCTGCGGGGCGTGGGCGCGATGGAGCTGGCCGAGAGCCGCGGGTTCGTCCTCGGCGTCGTCGACGGGGTGCGCAAGCTCGGGGCGACCACCGAGGCGGCCCGGCGGGAGGAGGAGGAGGAGGAGAGGATGGGCGAGGGGTTGGGGGGGGAGGGCGAGAGCGACGAGGAGATGGGGATCTGAGATTATATTCTCGAGATTCGGATCGGGGACGGAAGGAAAGCGGAACAGGAAGCACGGGGAGAAACGGGGAAGTGCGGACGGCTGGGTTGGGCTTGGGTTTGGAGAGTTCGCGAGAACTTTGCGTGCAAGATGGAGGAGTTGCATGCGCCGGAACGGAAGGGTGGAAGAAAACAAAAAAAGTTCCTACGCTTCAGCACTGCGGAAAGGTTTTACACTGCGGAGAGGTCTACAAGGGGAACCAATCAAGCCAAGCCTGCACCACATGAGAGCGAAAGAGGGAAACAAAGAAAAAAGCATTTCGAAGCTACTTCAGCGGCCGCAGGAAGGGGTGCGCCTCCGTGTTGAACACGTACTCGTCCAGGCTGATCACCTTGGGGTCGCTGAAGATGAGGTAGAAGTACTTGAGGGTCTCGGCCAGCCAGAACGACTCCATCGAGTCCGTTTGCTCCGGGGTATCCGGGGCGGTGACGTCGCGGACGGCCGCGTTGGCCAGCTCGGTGCTCGTCACCCTGTCGATGGCGGTAAACATGTCCCACGCCGCCTCCAGGAGGTCTTCCCGGCCCGTGACGCGGTAGAGCACAAAGATGCTCTCGATGGCTTCCGGCCGCAGGACGTAGGCCCGGTCGCTGATGGAGGTGAAGCCCTCGGGTAGCCGTTCCGTCTTGATGATGGCGTCGGCCTCGGCGTCGCTCCCCGCGGCGTCGGGGTCCTTCCCGGCCCTGCGGAGGACCTCGCGCTTCCAGGCGGCTTCGTCCCACCGGCACTCGTCGTCACCCGCCGCCGCTCCAGCAGGACAAGGCGCCATCGTGAAGGCCTCGGCCATGACGCCGTGGGGGAAGGCCCTGTAGGTCCAGATGCAGCCCTCGACGAGCTTCCTCGCGGGTTCCGCGTCCTCGTCGCGGCCGAAGAGGCGGGCGGCCAGCGCCATCATGCCGCCCCAGAAGCAGGCGAGATGCTGGCCCTGGGGCTCGAGCTCGATGCCGTGCTCCGTGGCGTGCGCGTTGCCGGCGACGAGGATGTCCTCGTCGGCGGGCGTCAGGGGGCGGAAGATGTTGTGCTTCATGGCGGCGTCGACCGCCTTCTCGTACATGCGCCGATAGACGGGCAGCCGGCCGCCCGTGAGCGCGGCCATCTTGGGCAGGTACTCGTACGCCGAGTCGGCCATGGAGCCGAGGGCGAAGACGGATCCGGAGTTGAAGACGGCCGTGTTGCCGTCGACCTCGAGCGGCCAGAGGCCCGGCAGGGCGGTCGAGTCCTGCTGGGCGGCCATGGCGTCGGCGACGCGCTGCACGGCGTCGAACCACTTGGGGTCGCCCGTCAGCATGGACAGGCGGGTGAACTCCATGGACAGGGTGGCGACCTCGGCGAGGAGGGCCTTCCCGGCCACCTGCTCGGCGCCCCGGGCGGCCGCGTGGAGGTCCCAGCGGGCGATGGGCATGCGGTTGGGGGTGTCGAAGGCCTTGTAGAGCATGTCGCCGACCTCGACGGCCTTGCGCAGCAGGCGCCCGTCGCCGCTCAGGTCGTAGGCGGACAGGAAGCCGCCGAGGTAGCGGATGTTGGTCTCGAACACGTTGAGCTCGGGCAGGTCGGTGCGGGTGAAGTTGATGGTCGCCGCCCTGGCGACCGCCTCGTCGAACTCGGGCCGGAGATTCATGATCCACAGCGTGTCGAGCGCGTCGACCAAGGTGGCGCCCCACCCGCCAAACCGGTTCTTGGTCCCGCCCGACAGGGGAGCCAGCTCGTCGGCGCCCCAGGCGAGCTCCCGGTACGACAGCCAGGCCTTGTGGAAGACGTCCCGGACGATCGCCCGGCGCTCCTGCCGCCGGGCCCGCGCGTCCGGGTCCTTCTCGACGGGGAACGTCGCTGCTTGTACCCGCGGGTACTGGACGGGCTTGCCGGTGGGCAGCGGGCGGACACGGGAGGGCGGGTAGTGGACGGGGAGCCTTGCCCAAAAGGTCGGCTCCTCGTCTCCGCTTGGTAGCCCTCCGAGGCCGCCGCTCAGCTTTGGCACCGTCGCTCCGCCCTCCGGCAAGTACGTCACCAGGAACAGCAGGATGGCGGCGGCGGGGAACAGGGCGAAGAAGCCCCTCCTCTTGGCGGAGAGCATTCTGTTGGATGATGGGGGCGATCGGTTGACCGGAGACGTGCAACAGACGCCCGGGCGCACATTCGCGGGATTCCGCCGAAGGGGATCTCTCTAAAAAGAAAACGATCGAGCCGAAACCAACCCTCCGGAGTGGCCGTACATACAATGATACTGTACGGACGTACAGTACATACATACATACATATACGTATGAACGAATACACTAGGTAAGCAGTAGTGTAACGAGTTCTCCGCCGGGCGGCGCTGTGATGCAAAAAGGTAATTAACGTTAACTAATTGTTTACTGCGGCTTTCCTGGCCACGGCCCGGAGCCTGTTCCTTGCCGAGTTACCCGACCATTACAGATCCCTCGAGAAGCCGGAAGCCGGAAGCCGGAGCCAGCTCCCCAGATTGGCTGGCTTGGGCCTCCCATGCCTCCATCACGTTACACCTAATTTATGGGCCTGCTAGGCTCAGCTCAGGGGCTGGCGCTGGGCTGGGCGTGGAAACTAACTAGCGGGCGGGCTGACTGAGTGTTCAAGTCTTGGCAACGCAGGGGTCTCCCCCCCCCATTCCGTTCGGCTTACAAGACGGGAACTGAGCGCATCCCCCTGTTTGATCCTGAGCGAGTTGGCACTCCCGAAAGTTCCCTAGCGTACGGCGGGATTCTGCTCTTCAGGGAGAAACAGAGTTAACGTAATCCATACCCTGCTCGCGCGGCTACCCTGCTCGCGCAGCCAAACCTCCACCCAAACCACCACCAAATTTACCCATGAACAGGAGAAACATCTAGGCAATAACAACAATTCCAATAGCTAAATAGCTAAATAGTATAGTTCAATTCAATCTGGTGATAATTTCCTTAGTATAACGTCTATCTATCTACTTGAACTTCGTATAGGAAGATGATCTTATAGGCATCGCCAATCCCCTTTATATACCCCTTCTAGCACTTGCCAAGAGGCTTATTATCGCCTTTTCTGGTAGCTATTTAAATCGCCGTTCTAATCGCTATTCGAATCGCTGTTCCAATCGCTGTTCTAATTGCCGTTCGAGCCGGTTAAGCCCTTTGAATCGCTATTCGAATCGCCGTTCGAATCGCTGTTCCAATCGCTGTTCCAATCACCGTTCGAGCCGTTCAAGCCGTTCAAATCGCTATTCGAATCGCCGTTCGAATCGCCGTTCGAATCGCCGTTCCAATCGCTGTTCCAATCGCCGTTCGAGCCGTTCAAGCCGTTCGAATCACTATTCGAATCGCCGTTCGAATCGCCGTTCGAATCGCTGTTCCAATC